>NW_027396930.1:0-34033 GCF_047715825.1 Aspergillus stella-maris | reverse complement strand
AGATAAAATACATACCTTGCAGGTAGAGGTTATTCCCATAAAAAACCCAGTTTTATTAAAATTATAGATATCTTCTTTTAAGATACCATATTTTGCAATAGTATTTTGTACTAAAGCAAACCAAGCCTTGATTATCTTTGGATCCTCACATTTAGCACGTTGATAATCATATTTTCATATATACTTGGCTTTAAAGTTGGGTTGTTTTCCCACCCACTAACTAGCCCAATTCTTTCTAATATAGGCAGTTGGTCCAAGACAATTTTAAAGCAGAATAAGGGCCATATCTTGTACATGGCTATATTTAACTGGAAGCCCATGTTAGTCTGCAGATATAATCCAATTTTAAAGAATAGACTCTTCTATAGAGGTGAATTTTCAGCCATTAGGCTTTAAATTAACGCGTGAAATACGCCCTTTGACGCGGTGCTTTAATGTTAAATATTTAATATTATATGCAGCTGCAGTGGATTGGGCATTGTTAAATTGACCTTTTTTTAAAGCTTTAATAGCAAGCAGTATTTTGCCTTCTTGCTAAACAGCTAAATCTGCAGAATTTGTTGACATTTTGTTGCTTAAATGACTTGAATTCAACTTCGTTGTGGGATCGGCGCTCGCTCGGTGGTGGCGCTCGCTCGATGGTGGATTACGTTATTCCAGGTCCTTTAAGGTTTTAGGGAACTAGAGGTTTTAAATAGTGGCAAGCTTTTTTTAAGTATAAATAGGCCAAGAATATAAACTTGCTAATCTAGTAATTATATAAATAAAAAATTCATATATGCCTTCTTAGGCTTAAGCTTAATATTAAGTTAATTAAGTCTTTAAAGTATTATATAAAGGTAAGTAATATACTTTTTTAGGGAACTAGAGGTAAAAACTATATTATTAATATAAGCATGGTAAAAGTCCTTAAATTTAGCCAAGTAAAGATTTATTTATTTTTAAATATAGAAAATTAAATTAATAAACCCTATTATAGTAATCTCAAAAACTTTTTAACCTTAATATATTATTACTAATATATTACCACTACTAACTAATTTTAATACTTTTTTTAAATTAGCTATAAATAAAAAAACTTGCAAGTATTAATTATAGTAATAAATTAATAACTATAAACTATAGTAATAATTTTTTCTTACTAAAGTATAAAATAAAGATCTAGTTTTACTTTTTTATTTATGATATAAAAATTAATAATAATATAACATTTTTATTTAAGTGGCCTGTTAATTAATATAATAGTTTACTTAATAATAAAAATAAAATAGGTAAAAAAAGTATGGCCTAGTACTTTAAATAGCTTCCTTATTTAAAGTAGTAAATTAAAGGTTTTATTAATAAACTAGTAATCTTTTAAATTTAAGTAATAGACTCTTGGTATAGAAAGTTAGTCTTTTTAATTATTTTTCAATAAAATTTATATTTATTTATTTTTAGGAATATTAATAATACCTTTTATAGTAAATTCCTATATATAATATTTGTGAAGGGCTGAAGTAAGACTTATATTTAATCTAACTAGGCCACGAACTGTGTACAAAAAGCTTGAAGAAGAGGTTCTCCACGCGCGTTCTTCCGCGTCAACGCGCCGGCGTCACGTGGGCGGGCTCTGGCCCATGATAATACCCCCCTCCTAGTTTAAGCCTTGTAAGGGGTACTGTGACATGGTTATTATTATTAATCTGTTACTATATTATATTTAAATAGGGCTGTATTACTCCTTAAAGATATCTAGTATAGTATAGTTTTAAACCAAGTCTAATCTCTCCCAAGTTTAGTATGCCCATCCTGTCTATTTTACTAGTGCTTTATTATAATATTCTTGTCCAACCTTCTTATATTATATAACTAGAATGTGTTTAACTTTATATTCCTACTTCCTATTAACTAATAGTGGGGGTGGCTGTGTATTATCTATAATTTAGGACAGGAATAGGTCCACAGCGGTTGGATAGACAAGTTCCACGTGGAAGACTAGGTATATACCTGTAGGCATATTAAGCCAGATAGTATATAATAATAGGACGTCTATTACCTAATAATAGTTATATAACTAGTCTAGCTTCTTTAATAGTTATTACATATATATATTTTAAAGGTTTAGCTAGACCTAATTGTCCTTCTTGTACATAGGAGCTGCCTGTTATTATTAGTTTATCTATTCCTCTTGCTAGTCCTGCGTGAAGGTAATGGCAGCTTGGGCCTAATTATTAGCTTTTTAAAGGTAATTTATAAATACTTTGCCTGCTAACCCTGGCTATATTAAAGTATCTTGTAACTAGGTTAATTTATTTAAGTTAATTAGGTTAATATAATATTTATAAGTAAAGAAAAAGGGGGAGATTCCTGTAAAGGTAGTATTATAATTATTAATTATAATAGTAACTATAGGTAGTAGCTCTTTTTAATTATCCTATATATATATATAAAATATATATAGGACTTGTTTAATTTCTTAATTAGTGTGCTTTATTATACTATTAGTCTATAGGTAAATGTCAGAAGCGGGCAAGCCAACGACAGCCAATGGTTACACTACGCCGCCAGGCTACGTGTGACAGGAAGAACAACGGACCGACTAAAGGGCGCTAGACCAGAATGGGGATAGCATCATATCAATATCTCGTTATTGATATGACCGACAAAGCAGTCATACTCCAACACTTTGACGAGTATGATGACCAGCCAAGCGGTCATCTCGGATCGCTATGATGGATATGATGGGAAAGATATTTCACCTGAGGATGAAATATCCAGGCAAAGTATAAAAGGACGCTCACTGCCCACCTGTATTTACATTCTGTCTCTCGTGCCTTATCTTCAGTTTACAGTAACATAGTCAGATCGCCAGTACGAACCAAGTTACTATTGCATCTTCTACTTTGCCCTTCTCTCTCTTGATATCAGAATACCTAAGGTCCGCTTCGACGCTTAGCAGGACGACCCTGACCTTATCTGACAGTAAAAAGTAATAAATAATTAGTGCTAAATTAATAGCCTTTTATAAATCCTACCCTAGAAATTATTAATAAACTAGGGACTATAATTACTTGTAATAGCTAATAGGACTTTATAGTATATATAAAAGTTTATAAGAAATACCTTTACTATATTTTTTACTATTATATTTTTTATTTTAATAAAAATAATACTCTTTATTAGCTAGTTTATTATTACCATGTAATTTATTACTTTTATAGGTTTTAAAGGTGGCAATCTAGTTATAAAGTTTACTAATAACTTAGCCTAGATTTATTAGGGAATTAATAGTAGCTTTAATAGCCCATGCTTTATATTATATTATACTAAGCTTTATTTATAAACTATATAATTTTAAAGAAAGTATTATATATCTTTTACTACTCCTAGCTAGAAAAACTATTAAAATAATATTAAATAGGTAGTATCTTGTCCAGGATATGCTATTATATATAAATTATAAATCTTTTATATAATCCCCATGTATAATATCTTATTCTTTAAGATCCATACTTATTATTTAAAATAAAGTAACCCTTAATTATTTAAATAATATTTAAATAATCTTGTTTTAATATTTATTTTAGTGGCAAGTTAGTGGTTTTCTTTTATAAGGGTATGGGAAATTTATTAGTATATTATATTAATAGTCCTTGCTTTCCTTTATTTTACTTATAGTCCTAGTTTTTTAAAAAGGGGAATATCTTTTTTAAAATTAAGGTCTTCTTTTATTAGCTATAGATTTACCTGTCCTGTTTTAACTTATACTTTTTTAAGTAAAGTTTAAAAGTAATTTAATAGCCTCTTGTTTATTATACTTTTAGGTGTCACAGTGTACACCTGGATACCTGATTCCTGCCTGATTCCTGCCTGCTAAAGGTATATATATGCGAGAGCAGTGTAAAGCCTTCGGCTTTACATCCTAGTCTTTTGCTGATAGTACAGCGGTTTAGGCTTCTAAATGCTCCCAGGGGTCGCGCCGTGACATTAGGCATATTTTAACTTTACTATAATAATATGTCTAGCCTTGCTATAAGCTTACTAGAATAATAATAAAGGTTAAAATTAAACTTTATTAAAAGGTTTACCTAGTATATTTATTATTTATTAAAATATTAGGCTTTGCTTGAATACTATAAATTATAATTATAAATTATAGTATTATCTTTAGCTTGGGCCTTTATTTATATAGTACTTGTATAATTACTAGAAGCTCTTTATTATAAATCTTATAGTTTAACTTTACTAGTAATAGCCTTTAAAATAAGTAGGCACATGGTTATAACTATTTATTAGGTCTATACTAGAATAGGACTGTGCCTGTTGCCTAGCTAGAGGCACTAAATTTTATAACTATTTTATATCCTTTTTTAAAATATGCTAGGATTAACATGTTAATAAAAAAGTCCTTTAGTTCTATAAATACCTATTGGCAGTTATTGTCCTACTTAAAAATAGTATCTTTTTTTATTAGCCTGGTTAGGGATACTAAAATATTAGCAAATTTTAGTATAAATAGCCTGTAAAAGTTTGTAAATCCTATAAAGCTTTATATATTTTATATAGACTCTAGTGTCTCTCATGCTTTAATAGCTTTTACCTTTCTTAAATTAATATAAATACCCTTTCTAGCTTAAATAATAAAGCCAAGGTACTTTACCAAGTCTTGGTTAAACTTTAATTTTATAATATTATTGTTAGGGGTTGATATGTTTGTACTAAACTATACCATGCCTATATACACGAAGGGTCTGTTGAAGAAGAAGAGGTACAGGCGCTGTGTGCGGAATAAGAAATGGAGGGCAGTAAGCGAGGGTGGGTCATCGTACGAGGTCGCGTAGCGACCGAGTTCTGTCTCTTAGGGCACCTCGTACGAGGGGCCCATAACAATTATATTATAATCCTGTCTTATTTAACTTTTATAAAACCTTGTAAACCTTTTACTAGTAGTCTACTAGTATTTTACTAGAGTAAATAATAATATTATTAATATATGCTAATATAAAGTTATTTAAGTACTCTTATAGTATTTAATTAATATATTATTAAAATATTACTAGCATGCCTGTTAACTTAAATAGGGTAATATTTTATTTATAAAGTCTATAGCATGTCTAGAAAGCTGTTTTCTATTCCTTGCCTAACTAGATATAAATTTTATAAAAAGCTATAATAATATCCAGCTTTATAAATTAACAAGTATTACTTATATTTTATAGTGTCTTTTAAATTAGTAAAAGAGGGTAGCAATCTTTTATACTCTATTTATTTAACTTTTAATAATTAATATAAAATTATATGCCTTTACCTAGTTTTTAAACTAGCAAGATTAGTACTACTACAGGTAATTAGCTTACTTATATAAAGTTCTTTTTAAGTAGGTTTTTTAATATTTTTTGCAGGTAAAGAAGCTCCTTCTTATTCATGCTATTGCCTATTTACAGGCGGCCTGGTATTAGTATACTATATATAAGGTGGTAAGTTAATACTACTATTACTTGCATGACATGTATTGCCTTTACCCTAGTAGGTTTAATTATATAATCTACTTGATTCCAGCATCTTGTTTATTTGCCTGCCTTGGTAAAGATATCTAGATATCCCTTTCTTGCCAAGTACTTTCCTTATATATTATATAGCCAGGGGTCCCCAAGGATCATGCTATCTATCTGGGGCCTGATAATATATATAAATACATGGCCCTGCTAGTGGCCATGTATGTTAAGGTTAAAATATATAACTTGGGTAATTCTATATTAGTCAAGTACCATACTATTAAGGACTTGTAGGCATATTCTAATGCATGGGAGGTTAAGTACTTAAACTAGAGATTTATTTACTATTGCATAGTAGTAGCAACCACTATTAACAAGGGCTTGTATAAACTAAATTCTATTTACTCTTATATTAACTATAAATAGTAGTGTCTCCTATTCTTATAGCTTTTTAATACCTTTTTACTCCTACTTGTGGCTTAAAATAGGAGCTACTCTTTTCCTAAATTGTCTTTTAAAGTTATATCCTTTTTAAAAGCTATGGCAAGTTTATTATTACTAGTAGGCTTTGCCTTTTTTATACTAGTGGTATGCCTATTTATTTTCCTGCCTAAGCTAGTAGTAATATATATATAACTTGGTTATTATACTAGTAAGAAAGTATACTATATAATAAAGTGCCCTAATTTCCTATATTATAAATACTTTCCTTTAGCTTGTTATTTATTAAGCTTGTCCTTGCTAACCTATCATGCTTGCTATTTTATATATAGCTTGGTATGGTTTACTATAATAATAGGAGTCTAGTCTATTATATTAGGCTTAAAGTATGGGCGGCATGTTTATTCTGTCCTGTTAATATTAAGGGCATCCATGTCCATGCTAATCTTATGGAGTCAAGAAATTAGTCCTAAAAAGGTAGTAGGGATGCCATAATTTATAAGTAAGTTAGACATGGTTTTGTTAAGCATGCCTAGAAGGATCTATCTCTCAGCTTTATTATGCCATTCTAGAGTTTTTATATTAATAAATTCCTTTTTTAAGCAAGAAAGGAACCTTAAAAAGGTTGTATTCTCTAGTTATTAAATTTAATATAGTTATCTTGCTATACATGCTTTAATATTTAGGTTACTATAAATACTCTTAAGGTACTAGAGTAATACTTGTGGTTTACTAGTGCCTTGTTATAGCTTTATAAATATTCTAGAGTTCTTTTAGGCAAGCCCCTTTAACCAAGAAAATATATATATATATTAGTCCTAAGGCATACTAATTACTTTTTTATTTATACTAAGCTTATTCTTTATTATAACATGCCATATTAGCTAGTTACTTGTGCTTTTACTAAATAGTATTAGGTCTAGTAGGCAAGCCTTTGGGCAATAGGTAGTTTTCATGTATTTAAGTTCTAGTATTGTGTTAGTATTTATTTAAGCTAGTATTATTTATTCTTTATTTATTATTATTATTATTATTATTATTACTACTATTATTACCAAGGCTTGCTATTCTAGTATTACTTTAAGTTAGCAAATTTATTCTTCTTGGGCAGCATCCTATAAATTATATTACTCTTATTCTTTATTTTATATAGCTTGGGTCTATGCTATTTGCTATAGCAGCGTCTGTGCCTATATAAGGGGGCTTGTTAACTCCTGTGGCTGCATGGTGGCCAGGTATTAGTCTTAAAGTATACCATGGTTATTAGTTACTTATATTTTATTATGCCAGTTTAATAATTTAAGAATTAAAAGCTTTTTATATATAAAGGGCTAAAGTAAGACTTATAGTTAATCTAACTAGGCCATGAACTATGTACAAAAAGCTTAAAGAAGAAAAGTTCTCCACGCGTGTTCTTCCGCGTTAACACGCTGGTGTCACGTGGGCGGGCTCTGGCCCGCAACCCTACCGGGCACTGGCCCGTGATAGTTACTTACTATTTAAGTAAAGCTTTATATAAATACCTATATAATTAGTAATACTATTATTTAATTTTATTATATTTATTTAAACCTTAATTTAAGTATATAAGTAATGGTATTACCATAACTTTAGATTATAAAGGAATTATTAATATAAAATTATAATATAATCCTTAAGTAATTATAACAAGTTTATAATAACCCTAACAAGGTTTATAAAGCTAAAGATTACCTATAAAGGACTATAATAATTGGCTATATCCAGGACAAACATGCCTAAACCAGGGGAATGTTATAGTCTGCATGTATAGTTGTTAATTATTAATGCCTTAGGCACCAGGCTATTATATAATTTATCATGTAACCTACAATATAAATAGCTATTGGTGGCCTTTATCCTCACCACCATGTTTTATATTCTTGTTGCTGGTTGCCATAGTATTAAATATCTTTATTTCAGACTTATAAATAAACCATTTGTCATACTATGTTATTAAAATTTTAAAGCTTCCCTATACTAGTTTTTACTATTACTACTATTTTCAATACTAGTAAAATTAAATAAGTAAATTACTAAACTTGCCTACTAACTTAATTATTTTTAATATTATTTTAATTTATTTAAAATCAATAACTTTACCAGTTTTATACTTTACCTTATTAAATACCTTATTACTAATTACTTTTTACTAAAGTTTTTTAAAAACTTTAGGTTTCCCACTAACTAGGTATTAAATAAGTTTAATTTAAATTAAGTAGTCCTTAAATTCCTTTACTTATTTAAATTTACTAATATTATTAAGCTTTTTAACTTTTTAACCTAAATTAGTAATATTTTATTAATTAAACTAAATCAAGTAGACCCTATTAAACCTCTTGAAGTTGCTTAATTCTAGTTTACTTTAATAATTTTTACTTTTACTTTTAATAATCCTGCCTTTACTTTTAGTAATTTAAAAGGCAAGAATCTAGCTTGGCTAACTATACCTGCTATAAATCCTACTTTAAAACCTAAAGTTTTAATAACTATTAAAAATCTAGTCTAGAAAACTAAAAAGCAAGTCTAGAGGCTAGTAACTTTATAAAGCTTTTTTAAAAATTTCTTGCTTAAACTTTTTGTAGTTTATAAAATTATTTTTAATACTCCTACTTTACTAACTTGCCCTTGTTACTATTATACTAGATGTTAAATTCTAGGTTTTAAATTTAAAGCTATTTAATAGTTTAAAAGTTTTACTAGCTTTAAAGCTAATTTTACTTTTATTAATTTTAAAAAATTGCTATATTTTAGAGAACCTGGTACTAAATAAAATTTTATAAAAAAAACCTAGAAATTATTTATTTTTAAACCTGGTTTTTCTAGAAATTTATTTAGTTTTACCTTTACTTTTTAAAACTATTTTAATTATTTAATTATTTAATATTTAATTTTATATATATATTTTTTAAAAAAATTAAGACTATTTTACAAGTTTAACTTGCCTTTTATAAACTTAAGCTATAGCTATTTTTAATTCTAGAATTAATATTTAAACTTTTTACTAGAATAAGTTTTTATTAAGTAATTTACTTAATATTATATAGTAAAAATAAAAAAATACTAATACCTGCTTTAAGTAATTTAAGTATTACTTTAATAAAAGGGCTAACCCTGTTTTATTAAATTTTTTTTTATAATAAAGCTTTTACTTTTAAAGCTTTAAAATTAATAGTAGTTTTTTAAATTCTAGTAATCCTTCTAGACTACCTAGACCTACTTTGCCTAATTTTTTGTAAATCCAAGATTTACCTTTAAAAAATAAAAATAAACCTTTTAGCAGACCTCCTGGACCTTCTAGACCTTTACTACCTTTACTACTATTTAGCTAATTAAATAGTAATACTAATAGTAATCTTTTATTTAATAAATAGACTAGTTACTAGCAAATAGAGAAAATTCAATATTTCTAGCCTAATTTTAATAAGAATATTAATATTTTTATAAATTAAATTAATAATATTATTATATATAAAAAAATATAATTAAGACCAATATTTAAGCATGCCTTTATAAAAGTATTCTTAGCTAGTTTACTATATAGCTTATAAATTTTAAAAAAGTTACTTTTAAAGCTACTTTTATAAAAGTTAGCTAGCTTATCTATTTAGTTAAGTATTTTAAGCCTAATTTTTAAGCTATTTTTTATAAGCTTATAGTCTTGTTTTATAGGTATTTTAATATTTACTTTAAAAAAAGTTATATATTTATATTAAGCTACTAAAATTTCTAGTTTTTATAACTAAATATTTATAATTTAAAACTACTTAAATTTAAACTTGTAGCAAGATATTTTAATTTTTTAAATTTAAAATAAGTTTAGCTTTCTTTTTTACAAAGCTTAATTAATATTAATATATCTAGTAAAATATTACTACTAAATATTATAAAAAGTAAGATAATTATTAAACTTTTAATTATAATAATTATAATAATAATAATATAGGTCCTAACTTTAAGGTCCTATACTAATTTAAATATTTTATTTTTACTATTTTTATTATTTTTTTAGTAATATTTTTATTTATTTATTTTTAAATATATTAATAGTTTTAATATTTATATTATTCTTGCTTGCCTAAGTATTAAAGTAAAAGATTAAAAAATTAAATTATTAACAAGTTTAGATTTTTAACTGTAAACTATAATACTATTGAAAAAACTATAGTATAATTAAGGTTTTTCTAGTAAAAAAATTAGGCAGGAGACTAAGCTTAATTTTAGAAACTAGTCTTTTTAAATTTATAATTATAATAAAATTAACAATTATTTTAATAGTAATATAGTTTACTTTATGTTGCAGTTTCCGCCAGTTCCATGGAACTCTGATGTTGCTTACTGTTTTCTTTGTCAGATATTAGTTAGTTCCAGAGCTTAACGTAATCCACCACCAAGCGAGCGCCAATCCCATAACAAAGTTGAATTCAAGTTATTTAAGCAATAAAATATTAATAAATTCTACAAATTTAGCTGTTTAGCAAGAAGGCAGAATACTACTTGCTATTAAAGCTTTAAAAAAAGGTTAATTTAAGGATACCCAAGCCTCTGCAGCTATATATAATATTAAATATTTAATATTAAAGCACCATGTTAAAGGGCATATTTCACGCGTTAATTTAAAGCCTAATAGCCAAAAATTCAGCAAGCTACCATGAAAACATGCGGCACCGTGCTGCAGCAACTGCAACCAACCAGGTCATAACCGAAATGCATGCCCAGGTAGGTATGATATCTAGCTAGCAACTTTGGATAGGCCAATCTTAATAGGTTTGGTTGAAATACTATGGCAATTTAACCAACCCTATTTAAATTGGCCTAATTAAAGTTGCTAGCTAGATATTATACCTACCTAAGTATTTATTTTTATTATAACCTGGTTAGTTATAGTTGCTGTAGTATAGTACCATATATTTTTATAATAGCTTGCTACCTTCCTGCTTAACTAATTTAATTACTTTAAAGACTTGCTAAGTATATAATAACCTTTTATAATAATTAAAGTACTATTTAAAGTTATGTAAGTCTTCCTAGTCTCTTACTTTTCCTTTAAATAGGTATTAACCTTTTATAATTACTTAACTTTATATTTTAAAAGTAATATATTTTTTATAGTAACCTAATATTTTTTAATACCCTAATTATTTACCTAAGTTATAAAACTAGGTAGGATTTTAAAATATTATTTTTAAAGTTATTATATTAAGGCAAACTATTTTTATAAATTTTAAGTAATCTTAAATATTTTTATAGTTTAACTAGATAATTTTTAGCTATTAAAATTACCTAGTAATATTAATGTAAAGTAAATTAAAAAAACTATCTAGTATATAATTAGGGTTATATAGGACTAGGCTACTTATAAAAAAGCTACTATTTATATTATTTATTAAAAAAATTTAAGGCTATATTTACTTGTAAATTTATTAAAAAATAATTTTATTTATATAATTAATTTTATTTTATATTAAATTTTAAAACTTGCTAGTTATATATTTTTTTTAATAACTTAAAGTAAGCTATATTAAAAAATTAAAGTAAATAAAAGGTATACGGTAGTAAATAAAAAGGTATAATTTTATTTTATATATAATAATAGTTAAATTTTATAATTATATAACTTTTAAAATAGTAACCTGGTGGCAACCTGGCAATACTTTCTCTTGGTTACTTCTTTATAGCATGCCAAGCCTAACATGTTTAGTAGTAACTTGTTACTAACTTCTAGCCTTATGCCTTAAAGTTTTTGCTATAGTATAAAAAAAAGACTAATTATATATTTCTAGTCTTTTAAAATATAATTACTTTATTAAAACAGGGTATTAGCAGGGTTGCTTCTCCCTGCCTTATATTTAATTCAAAAATTAAATATAGCTAGTAGCTCTGCCTAGCAGGCTTGTTATTAGTTCAAGACCTTGGTCTTAAAGAAATATCAAAGGTTGTTATAGTTGATTTAGACCTAGATTATATATAAAAAATCTTCTAGATAGTAATACTACTTTCTAAAGCACTTTATAATAGCTAGCAGCTCTTGGTTATATACTTTGTAGTAGAGTTTAGCTTTATATAGCTACTAAAAGTAAAAAGCAACAGGTCTCTAGCTCTTTTTTTCTAGCTTATTAGGGTATTTATAGTATTACTATATAAAAATACTAGCAAGAGTAAAGCTAGAGGCATCTGTTACTAGTAGACAAGGCTGGTTGGGGTTGTAAAAAATAAGGACTAGAGGTCCTATTAAGTAATTCTTTATTTTTTAAAATACTTTCTTGGCCTTTGTAGTTATTTTAAAGTTTTCTTTTTTTATTTTATTTTTTATACTTGTTAGTAGCTAGGTAAGTTAATAAGTCTATTAAGTGTGCTAGTATATATACTTCTAAAAGTAATCAATAAATTTAAGAAATACTTAAACCTTGTAAAAGGATTTTAATAAAGGCTACTTAATAATAGTATATGACTAATTTTTATTAATATATATTTTATTTTGGCCTATAATAAAGCCAAGGAATTTCACTTTTGCCCTGTAAAACTTGCACTTGCTTAGCTTGGCATATAACAAGTATTGCCATAAATATTAAAGTACTATCCCAACATGCTTTTTATGTTCCTTTTTTATTTGGGAATATATAAGGATATTGTCAAGGTAAACCACGCAGAACTCATCTAGGAGCCCTTTTATTGCCGCATTAATATATAATTGAAACGTTGCTGGTGTGTTGGTAAGACCAAATGGCATGACAAAATAATAATAATATTAGTTTTTTCAGTAGACTTAATACCTTTAACTATTATATAGTTATTAGTTTAGTTAATAGTAATATAATTAACTACCAAGTGGTGGATACCACCAAACAACAAATCTTTGCTCCATGTTACTACTTCCTCTCTTAACATGTTATTTTATTACCACTACCTTTAAAAATGCCTTTATCTAAAGAGAATTAAATGCAAATGGCAATTTCTGCTTATTAAAATAAAAAAGCTAAATTAGTACTTGGTGCTATAAATGTCTATGGTATATCTAATCTTACCCTTTATGCCTGACTTAAAGGAAGAAAAGCATGCTTAAAAACACATGCCAATAGTTATAAATTATTAGCTTTTAAGAAGGATGTCCTTGCTGAATATTTACTAGATATAAATCAATAAGGCTTTTTAATTTAACTAGAGTTTTTATGTAAAATAGTATAAACCTTACTTAGGAATTATATATAAATTTTACTTGAAACCCTAGGTATTAACTAGGTATTTAAATTTATTAAATACTATCCTATACTATATATATAATATAATTAAAGAATATTATACTAGCATGCAAAGCAGGAGGATTTAAAGGTCTTAAAATTATAGTTTAAAATTATATAAGTAACCATTTAAAAACATGGCATATACTTAAATAATATCTAGAATTTTAATAAGACTGGCTTTGCAATGGGCTTTTATATAATATTTAAGGTAATTACTATAACTATTCAAGGAGATTATTAATAAGTTACTATAATTAAATATATTAATTTAAAAGGGAGCTATATACTACTAATAGTTATTTTAAAGAAGAAAGAATAACAAGCTACCTAGTATTAGGAACCCAACCTTTATTAAAATATAGGTTAAAAGCCTGCACTAAGTTGAAATAGCTAGATAATAAATAAAATAGGCCTTTTCTAGCTAAAAAAACTATTTGAATCCTATTCTAGATGTCTTTCAACTAGTGCAAAGTGGTTGCTTAAGATTATTCTTAATAGTTATTTAAGCTATTAAACGATAGAATTTGATAATTTCTATAAGAATAATGTAATTATCTATCTTTATATACCTTTATATATATCTTATTTTCTTTAACTATTAAATACTAGTGTCTTTAGACTATTAAAACATGTATATAGTAAATTAGTTGTTGCAGGTTCCGCCAGTTCCATGGAACTTTAATGTTGTTTACTGTTTTCTTAGTCAGATATTAGTTAGTTCCAGAGCTTAGCTTTTGGTTCCTGGTTTTAATAGCCTAAATAAAATAATATTTTTATTAGAATCCATAAATTAATGCCTTATATTTAATAATTAGTAGTATATCCTTAATTTTATCCAGGCTTTTATAAGTATTTCTTTCTACTTTTATTTAGCTATTTCATAATATTAAAATTATAAAACTTTATTTATTATTTTACTAGTAGTACCTACTTTATTAATTATAGGTTACCTAATTCCTGTCATGAACCATTACCCCACGGCCAATCGATCAGCCGCGCCGTGCCTAGCATGTGTGACATTACGGGATAACAATGGACCAATATCATACCCAAGGATATAATGCCAAGGATATGAGTGTATCTAGAGCTACATGGAGTGTAGCTAGGGACATGATTTAAATAGAGCTAGAGCTATAACAAGTATAGATAAAGCTATAATAGATAGGATATATAAGAATAGTTACTACCCACTATATTTAGTTTTATTTTTTATATCTTATCTTTAAAACAAGTAGTATAGTTAGTTTAGTTAATAATACTATAATTATATTTTAATAATTCTCTTTTTCTATCTTTAATCTTAAAATACCTTATAGGTCTTTTTATAACCCTAAGCAGGACTAATCCAACCTTATTTAATAATTAAACACCCTTATTTTAAAGAAAGAAGATATATACCCTATTATAATATTAATAGTTAGCAAGAACTTTACCAAGCCTAGAAAGAATGACTTAAATAATAAGAGTAGTAATAACAAGATTATCAAGCTCTAGAATATGGTTAAAAACCTTATAGGACAAGTTAATAGCCTTAGGGCCTTTAAAAAAGTTAAGGCTAATTAAGCTAAAGTATTTAAAGATAAGAGAGCAATTATATAGAGATACTTAATATTTATAGACATGTACCTTAAAATTAATAACCTATTATAGGCACTAGCTATAAACAAGGTCATATTTGCAAGTTTATACCTTAAGGGGCCAGCTTTTAATTAGTTTAAGCCTTTTATAAGAGACTACCAAGAAAATATAAATATAAATTGCTAAAAAGTAATAATTAGCATGTTTATAATTTATAATAGCTATAAAAAAGCTATTATAAAAGCTTTTAAGACCTAGATATAAAAAAGACCTTTAAATAATATATTTATACTTTATAATTAGGAAACAAGATAACTATAAAAGAACTAGTATTAAAGTTTAACTAGATTACTACTAATCTTAATTAGGATAACAAGTTATTATAGTCCTGGTTTTATTAAATTTTTAAACTAGAGATTAAAAATAGCTTAATATACAAGGAAAAGCCTAAAATACTTAATAAGCTTATTAACATGGTATTAAAAGTTAAAAACTACCTATTAAAATAGTATTATAATAATAGAAATAACTATTATTAAAGTTACTATAGAAATAACAAGTAAACTTGCTAAGATAAAAATAAAAATATAGAAATATAACTAGCTACTATATAAGATAAAATAGTAGGAAAGTCTTATTAAGGTAATAACAAGAAATAGTTTAAAGGAAAATACTATAACTATAAAAAGACTAGTTATATTATATAAAAATATTAATTTAAATAAAAGGATAAAATAGCCAATTAACCTTTATAAATTATAATAGTTATAGTAACTAAAATATTATTATAGGACACTTTTATTAAGTAAATAAGATTTAAAGTTATTACTAGCCTTAATAAACAAGAATAGATAAAAGGTTTAATTTAGTTAATTTTATATTAATTATAATAATAAAATAAAAAAAATATAACCCCCAGCTATAAAAAGAAGTAATTAATACTTAAAAAATAATAAAGGACATTAAAAAGTTATATATAAAATTTAAAGAATATAGTATTAAAGTAAACTATAAGGAATACCAAGTAGGGGGTTTAGCTAATAAAAAGTTATTAAAGTATAATACTAATACCAAGAATACTACTAATAATAGTAAAGAGCTAGGAGTATTAAACTTATAACATGGTTATAAAGAGATACTTATTAATAAAAAAGATATTAAGGAATAATAAGTATAAATAAATAAAGCCTATTATAAATAGCTATTTTATACCAAGACCTATAAAAATATTCTTAAAAATATAATATAAGGATTATAATAAATAAAAATAAACCCATAAAAAATAAAGTAGGGAATATACTTGTAAACCTACTTAAGTAACCTGTTAAAAAGAGTCTAAAAAAGTATGGTAATATTATATTAAAGAATTGCCAACTAGATGTAAGAAGTGCCAAGACTAGATATTTTATAAATATATAATCTATAAAAAGATTAACAAGGAATTTATAAATAAATATAAATAAATTTCTTATATAAAAGTATTAAAATTCTATAATATAGGATTAAAACATGCCTTAAAATATTTATACAAGCACTATATAAGAAGTAGTAAAAGTTAAATATATAAAGGACTATATTAAATATTATACTTTAAACAAGAGTATATAAAGTACTTAAAATAAAAAGATAACTTATAATTAGTTTTTAAGGTTACCAGGTATTACTATAAGAATAATATACTAATACCTAATAAATAAAATATACTATAACTATCATTAAGAGCCTGTTAAAAAGGCTGAATGAACGGCAGCCAATTAATCAGGCGCCTCGCCGGCGTGATACGACGGCGCTAGGAGGAACGTTGTTCCGACCCGAACGTGCCCATTGTCCTTAGATGAGGACGACGAGGACGAGGGAAGAGATATTTCACCCGGGAGTGAAATATCCAGGCAAGGTATAAAAGGACGCTCACTACCCACCTGTATCTACTTTCTGCCTCTCGTGCCTTATCTTCAGTTTACAGTAACATAGTCAGATCGCCAGTGCGAACCAAGTTACTATTGCATCTTCTACTTTGCTCTTCTCTCTCTTGATATCAGAATACCTAAGGTCCGACTCGACGCTTAGCAGGACGACCCTGACCTTATCTAACAGAGCCAAGTTACCTATTTTATATTAATATTAATAGCAACTGCAAATAAAAGGACTACTATTAATATAAAAGAATAAATAAGAAAACAAGAATAAGGCTATAGTAAAAGAACTACCTTAATTATATTTAAATATACTAAGAGGAAGTATAGCTAGTAACTAATCTAGGCTTAGTGTCCTTAATAATTATTGCCAAGATATAAGGATACTATACAAGAATTCTACTAGATTTAAGAGTAATTAATAGTTATATATTAAACATGTTTACTAAGAAATACTAGATTTTATTATAAAATACTAGTATTATTTAAATAATTAAAGTACTAGATAGAAGAATTATCTAATAAGGACCTATAAAAATAATAAAAAAAGTAAATTTAATTTTAGGAAAATATGCCACTAGGATTAAGCTAAAAGTTATAATAATTTAAAACCTATATAATACTATACTTGGACATAACTAGCTACAAGTAGTTAACCTAGAAATTAACTAGAAAAAGGGGTTAATTAAAATAGGAATAATAATACTAGTTTTAATACTATTCTAGCATGCTAGAGGGAGAATTAATAGTACTATAAATAAAGTACTATAGTAAAGTTAACTAGCTAATAAGAGGAAATCATGCAAGTAGTATAAAAAGGAGCTTGCTAAAGTTAAAAAAACTATTACTAAAAAAATATTACAAGTTTATTACTTTATTTATTAAAAAGGACTACTAATTACTAGATTACCCTAATAAATTTAAAGCAAGAATACTACTTATAAAAGGAGTAAAATTACTATAAGTAAAATAATAATAAAAGTTAAAACTAGAACTCTAGCTTAAAAAGGAGTTTATAAAAGAATTTTTAAAAGCAGGATTTATATAACTTGGTTAAGGAAAAATAGCCAGCTAACTAATATTCATGCTAAAAAAGAATAGGAAAAAATAATTAGTTATAGACTTTTAACTATTAAATAATATTATAATTAATAATACTAATAAAGTGCCTTATATAAAGTAAAAGCAAGACCTATGACATATGGTTGATTTATAAGTCTAAAACAATAATATTCAATACTATGGCAACCGGCAACGAGAAAATAAAACATGGTGGTAAGGATAAAGGCCACCAATAGCTATTTATATTATGGGTTATATAATAAATTATATAATAGCCTGGTGCCTAAGGCACCAATAATTAACAACTATACATGGAGACCATGACATCCCCCTGATTTAGGCATGTACGTCCTAAACATGGCCAATTATTATAGTCCTTTATAATGATATAATTTCCCTTTAGTTATCCTATAATTAAATATATAGTAAACTATATAATTCTTTACCTAGTAGTTTATTAACCTATAGCAAAAGCAAGCATGTGGTATAAAGGCAGGCAAAGTGGTTAAAACCATATTTAAAGTACCTATCTAGATCATGTTAATATCTATATAATCTAACTATGGAGTTAAATACTATAATATCAATAAATTAGTAAAGCTATAATAATATCTAGCTAATTATTATATAACATGTAGGAATGCTAGGTAGTTAAATAGCAAGGTAAGTTGCTAAGCAAGTTAATTTTCAAGTGTAGGAAATAAAGCCTTGTAAAATATAAAGATTTTAGTAGCTTTAGGCCAGTTTTGGCTACAAGCCTTATATAAGCTTTACTTAAATTTTGTAATAAAGGCAGGAATACTATTATCTCCTTATCATAGTAAAAGTAGGCAATCTTTAGCTTTATGGACCTTGTTAGGGTTATTATAAACTTGTTATAGTTACTTAAGGATTATATTATAATCCCATGTTAATAATTCCTTTATAGCATAAAGTTATGGTAATACCATTACTTGTATACTTAAATTAAGGTTTAAATAAATATAATAGAATCAAGTAATAGCATTACTAATAGCATAGGCATCCATGTAAAGCTTTGCTTGAATAGCAGGTAACCAGGTATTAAACTTTATAGCATGGCTGGAGAACTTGTCTAGATTAAGGAGCACTAGCTTTGGACAACAATAAGCAGCTTAAAGGCTTTTAATTTTAGCTTGAAGTTTATATATGGCTATATTAAATTTAGCATGGAGTGTGGCAACTAGATTGGCAGGCAAGTTTAAAGGGTTTATAGCAGCAAAGTAGAATATTAAAAAAAAGGAATAGAAACATGACTAGAAATGGCCAGTAGGGGTATTAATAACTTGTATAAAGCCAATATAATTGGCTTGATATGTTGACGATACTCCTAACCGCCGACGGCTGAGGAATTACGTAACCACTATGGTTACCGGGTTGACCACTTCGCGCAACCTCTACTTACCGGCGATACCTTTTCTGTCTTCTAGCTTAGGACAACCACTAATATGATGAATTCAGATCACCGCCTAAAGCGTCGTTTAACAACCTGGTAGCATGTCGCGTTGCTATTGGAATAACCGCCAACCGCACTACGGTTACAAGTTCAGAGAAACCAGCTCCTGAAACCAAGCCTGGTCTCCCGCCTGATCTCTTTGCTAGAGAGGACCTTGACGACACTATAGTTCTCCACAATAGTGTTATGGTCTATGGTTAGAACCCCGACCTGGTCAAGTAGTTTAACTTCTTAGTCTCCTGCTTTAATGTTTGGGCAAGCAAGGATAATACAAATATTAGAACTATTAACATACCTAAGGATAAATAAATAGAAATACTGCTAAAGGAAGAATGGGAAGACCAACTTCCTAAACCTTAAGTCTACT
Organism: Aspergillus stella-maris; assembly: GCF_047715825.1. Taxonomy (NCBI): domain Eukaryota; kingdom Fungi; phylum Ascomycota; class Eurotiomycetes; order Eurotiales; family Aspergillaceae; genus Aspergillus; species Aspergillus stella-maris. Next base: position 14,462 of record NW_027396930.1, on the reverse strand, counting down.
ATATTAGTTTAAAAAGCAAGCAGTATATTAATGCTACATTTAACCTGCTATATTAATAGTAGAAAATGTCCTTTGCAAATGGCCATACCCCTTTTAGGTACCCTATCTTTATAATCTAGAGATTAATACTATTAAGCAAACTTAATATTTCTTTAACCAAGAAAGGTCATGCTATTATTAATATTTATGGTTTAAATTATAAATCTATCCCTAATCTCTATCCTATCCCAAGTTAAAGTAAAATTATTAATATGGTTTATAAATATAATTATATTAGTATTATTAATGCCTGCAAGTTCTTTTATTAATAGCTAGTTTACCAGGACTATTAAAACTACCTTGCTATTATTATTTATTATAGTAAAAAAGTCTTTTATATAGTAATTATAGGCTATATTAATAATATCCTATATATATAATAGTAAATAAATTTAAACCTTAAGGACCTTGCTAAGTTTTACAAGGCCTATATTAATAATATTATTATTACTTTAAAAAACCTACTAGAGTATTTATACTATCTAGAACTAGTATTTAAGTATTTATAAAACTTAAATATTAAACTTAAACCTGCTAAAGCCTTCCTAGGTTTTCCTTTAGTCTAGCTACTAGGTTAATAGGTAAATATACTAGGTTTTAGTACTTTAAAAAAAAAGCTTTAAAGTATTTAAAAGCTTAAATTTTTAAAAAATCTTTAAGTCTTAAAGATTTACTTAGGCTTAACTAGGTAATTTTATTACTATATTAAAAACTATATAAAATTTACTAAACCTTTAAAGGCTTGTAAGACTATTTTATTATAAAATAGACCTTTTAAAGGTCAAGCATGTCATAAATATACTTTATTAACACCTATTTTAAAGCCTACTATTATTAAGAAGGAAGCCTTTAGTTACTTATAAAAAGCTTTTTTAAACCTATTATTCCTTGCTTATTTTAATCTAGAGTATTATTTATTTATTAATCTTAATACTTTTATAAAGGAAATGGGCACCATGGTATTTTATACAAGGGATATTAATAGTTTCTTAAACTTAAAGTTATTATTTATTTTACCTACTTGTATATTAATAAAACTAGTCCTATTCTTATTTTAAGTATTAACTTTTATAAAGCAAAATTACTAGCTAATTAAATTAAAAGTCTCCTGCCTTGTCTAGATTCTTTAAAAAGTATATTACCTAATTAACATGTCATGTCTTTTAATTATTATTTACATCTTTAATTATTATAGCTTGTGACTGACTTATTATGGCTCTATTGTCTAGTAATTAAAAACACAACCTAAAGTGTTGTATTAAAGATACTAGTTTTAAAATAGTTATATAGTATATTTGCTATTCTTAACTAGATAAGGAGTATATTTAATTAAAAAACTTTTAGCACTATTTTAAGTATATCTAGTCTTGTATTAAGTGTGTTAAGGCTAAACTATTGTTTTCTAATAATAAGTGGCATTGTCTGGTCGCGGCATAGACTTGTTTAAGGGAGAAGGAGAAGGCTAAATATACTTGTTTTAAGAAAATAATATTAAAATAGGCCAGGGTGCTTGCTAAGTTTCATGCAAGGCTGGCTAAATTAAATTCTTGTCTTTATTAAATTAAGTATTAAGATAATCTCCTTGATTCCCATGCAGGTAACTTTATTTCTTGTAATATAAAAGAAATTAAAGAGCTTAAAGCTCTAGAAAAAAGGAAAAAGGAAATTCGCGCATAATAGCAAAGGGCAGAGGATAAAGAAAGGCAGCACCTAATCAAGCTTCTAGGCTTGCCTTTGTCTAGTAATAATAACTAGCTGGCTGCTGCTTTAGCTTCTAGTTATGCTTTTCCTTTAGTAATTAATTCTTTTTTATTTATGGCAATTAATTCTTTTAAAATTCCTTAATCTTTTTAGGGCAACTTAGGTTCCTAACTAGTTCCCATGTATTATCTTCTAGTAAGTATCCTTTCTATTATACAAGGTATTAAATCTAACCATTTCTAGTTCTTTATTCTAGGATCTTTTTAACTTTATATTCTTTTTTATTAGCTTTGTCTTTAGTATTCTTGGGGTTCTTAATTGGTTTAAGTAATAAGATATAAAATACTAGGTAGACTTGTATTCTTGCTAGTAGTATTAAGTAGTAGTTATTATTAGCAAGCTTCTTTGCAATTTTAAATAGTCTATATTTTATAGTATCAAGTTTATTGCTTGGTTATTTACTTTTAATATTAAATTTTTTTTAACCTTTTATATATTATAGCAGGTAAACTCTCCCCCCTTTTTAAAGAATAGGCACATCTGCATGCTTCTTATTATAGTAATTCTTTATTTTAACTTTAGCCTATTAAATATCTTTGGCAATTATATTATGCAAGGTGTTAAAATATTTAATTTATAGTCTAGTAGTCCCTAATCTGCCTTTAACTAGTAGCTTCCTCTAGTTTATTCTAGGGTTTTATCCCAAATTTATAAAGTATAGTATAACTACTATTATAGTATTTTTAATACTATTTAAGGCAAATTAAGCCATAGGTAGCAGTTCTACCTAATTACTCTAGTTTTAATCTAGGTAATATCTTAGGTACTATTTTACTAACTAAATTATTCTTTCTAACTAGCCATTAGTTTATTAATAATTGGTGGTGGATAGTCCTATTATTATACCACATGCTTTTATAAGTATTGTCTAAAATTTTAAGGTAAATAGCTTGTCTTGGTCTAATATAAACTTTATTAGTAATCCTATTTATATAAATATTTCTTATAGTATTAATATTGCTAGCTTGCTTGCTATTATATCCTTTTTTATTAATTATAGTATTAAGTATTTTATTAGCTTATATATATAAATAAGTATATATATATATATAATTCCTGTAACTAGATCTCTAGATAGTGGTAATCCTTGTATAAAGTTAACTATAATAACTTTTTATAGTCTTTGCAGTAAATTTATTTTTTATAGCTTTTTATAGGGTATATATTATAATAGCTTGTTTTACTAGCATTTATAGCATTTGCTAATATATTTTTTTATAATTTTATATATTTTAGGGAAATAGTAGTGTTATATAATTTTACTAATAGTTTCTCCTATTTTTAAATATTTTATTAATAAAATATTATAGTACTAGCTTATAATCTTTATAACTATAAAGCTTGATACTATAATTACTTTATTTAAGAAGGCAACTTCTTCCTTTTTATATTTATACTTATTTTTACTAGTCCACTTTTAAATCTGCTTATCTTGTCTTTATTCCCTTTTAAGTTATACTAGAAACTTGTAGTTATTAATTATTATAATAATAGCTAGCTATACTTTTTAACTAAATTAAATTACTTTTCCTTTTTATTATAGGATATTAGTTTTAAGGTTTTAAATATTAACTATTAAGTCTAGTCTTTAGCTTAAAGTATTAGTAGTGGTGTTTTATTTCCTATTAATATATTTAATTTTAAATTAGTATCTTAATAGCTCTTAAGCCTATTATACTTGTCTTTCTTTTAACTCCTTTATTATAGTAAAGTAAGTTAAGTTCTTATAGTTTATTTATACCACTATTTCATGCTTTGCCTTTTTAAGGTAGTATCTTTACTTTTTAAATCCTTTTATAATAGCAAGTATTTTTTAATTATATATATTATATCCTTGTTTTATAGTTATTATTTTTTTTATATAAAATATAATAATCTATTATTTTTCTTTTTTACTTTTTTATTTAAGGACTAATTTAATTGCTCCTCTAGAGGTATTAGTTTTAAAATAAACTTAAAGCTTGGGGTTAAATAGCTACACAATCAGTTCCTTTTTAACTTGTTCCTTGACTACTTTAAAGGCTCTTTACTAGCTAGGTCCCTATTTAAATAGTATCTTATCCTTAACTAGTTCTAATATTAGTATTATAGTCTTTGTATAGTTTTCCAGGAATTATTATATATAGCTGGTTATCCCTTAAAACCCTTAAACTTCTTAAAATATTACTGGGTATTAGCTATTTAAGAATTGCTATAATCTTTTTTAGTAGTATTTATAGTTTATCTAGCATAAAGATTATTCCCAAGTATTTAACTTTAGTAATATTAAACCTATACTTTTTAATATTTAGGCTAAGCTTGGCATCTATAAGCTTTTTTATAACCTTTTTAACATGCTCTTAATAGTCTACTAGATTCTTTAAAAATATAATAATATTATTAAAGTAAACTATAATAAAGTTATTAATATATTCCTTTAAAATATATGTTATAAATTATGTAAACTTGACTAGTAGTTATTTAAGCCCTATTAGCACAACAACCTATTTATATAGTCCCATGTTTATTAAGAATACTATTTTTTTAATATCTTCTTTAGCTATTAAGAAATTAAAGTATCCCTATAATAGGTTAAAAACCATAATTTTCTTTACTCCTAGTAGTAAGTCTTATTTTTACTCCATGTATGGCGCTTTATTAATATTATTAATTATAATATTATTTAATTATTAATAGTTAATAACAAGTTATTTCTTGCTATTTTTCTTTAGTATAAATATTAGTTAGCTTAAGACCTTTCCTTATCTAACTCTTATAAATCTAGCTACTAGGAATTCCTTAATAAATTCCTTTTTAAGTTATAGTTCCAGCTGCAATTTTTATTATTACTTTACTTATAGTAGCTTGGCTCCTTATATAAGTAATATTCTTGCTTTAAACTTATTAGGGTGGCTTAAAAGCTAATAGTTCTCCTTTATAAATAGCTTAATAAACTTGTAGTACTCCTTAAGTAGCTATTCCTTAACTTTAGTAAGCTCTTTTTTATACACGTCCCTTGACTTCCTTTAGTTAGCTAGTTATTTAAATCTAGGTTTTTTATTCTTAAGTAATATCTTGCTTTTAGGTAAAATATTACTAATTTAAACTATCTAGTATTGCTAGTATTATATATCTAGCTATTAATTTCCTGTGGTAATAGTTCCTTTTTCCTATTTAATAACTAGGTTTATTATTTTAAGCTAGTTATATTTAAGTACTATATTATATGTCTCTTAAATAGGTGTAATCTTAAATATTGTTTATATCTTATACTCTCCTAATTTAAAGGTTACTATCCCTATTTATTATACTAGTCCTTACTAGATTACTTTTTTATCTAGTCCTTAAATTATTTAAATAGCCCCAGTCTCTTTTATAGGGATCTAGTGTTAATTTATAAATAATTCTCCTAGATAACTATTAGTTGCTCCTAAGTCCATAAGGATTTAAATCTTGTATCCCTAAATCTTTCCCAGGATTACTATTAATTCTAGTCCTATATTAGTTACTAGCTATATTTCCTTGTAATACTGCTTTGCAAACTTTTATTTATTATAGGCTAGTTTAATAATTCATGTATTATTTATTAGTTTTGTCTATTCTTACTTATACTTAGGGCATCCTTTTATTTTATAGTTCTTTTCTTTTAGGTAGGAGTGGTATAGATGGCAATAGTTATTATATATATATTTACATCCTTCCTTGTCCATAGGGCACTTGTATTTTAGTTTATAGAGTATCTTTAGTGCTTAAGGAAACTAGTTATGGTATTTCTTAAGTCTATAGTATTTCCTATAGCTATTATTATAGCATAGTGTCTAGTAAATTGCCATATATGCCATGTTGCTTGTTACTAGATAATAATAGCATAGATAGTTCTTGACATGTCCTATTTTTTTATTATAAAAGTTAGTCCCTTTTAATTATAAAACCTATTTATATTCCTTAGCTAGGAATATATTTATTTTACCATACTTACTATAGCTATAGAATATCTATTTTTTATATCTTTTATATTTATTAATATAGTCCTGCCAGGTATGGTATAATTATTTCTAGCAAGTTACTTTTACTAGTAAATAGCTATAAGAATTCTCTTTCTTATCCTTGTTATTTGTCCATCCTTTTAGTCCCTTACTAGCAGGCTATTTATCTTTATCCCTGGCAACTCTTGTTACTTTGTTAATAGTTACTTTTTAAAGTTTCTTATTTATTATTACTTTGTTAATTTTATGGATTAGCTTATTTATTATTTTAATAAGGGTTTTATCTTTGCTTGATTTATTCCCTTAATTAATTTTAATACCTTTCTTTTTATTAGGGTCTTCTTTATTAATATCCTGTGTCTCTTTAATAATTATTACTATGGCACTGCCTTCTAATACTTATTTATTAGTAGTCTTATTTACTTGGTGTCCTAAACAGGCTATTATTAAGCTATTTTCTTATAATATTTATAGTATTTTCTTGACATCCTTTTCTTTATTCCATGTATGGGTTACTTTGTTCTATATCTTGGGGTTTACTTAAATTATTTCTTATTATTTCTTTTTAAGTAACCTAATTATCTATTCCTAGAATGTTTATGGTTTATTTTTATTAAGGTTTGGTATTATAGTTTGTTGTATCTATTTAATAATTACCTTTAATAATAGTGTCTTGGTAGTTATAAGTGTTATAATTTAAGAGTTCTAGTTGGCTGTTCTAGTTCCCTTTTTGGCTATTTAATATTCTTGTGCTTGATGTCCTTCCTTGCCATAGTTATAATATTTCCTGGTAAACTATTTATATTTATTGCCTTGGGTTAACTTATTGGCTGCTTTAAATTATATAGTGGCTAATTATATTTCTATATCTTTATCTTAGTCTTTCTTTCCTTGTTACTTGTTTTCTAGAAATAGTTTCTATTTTATTACTTTTCTTTATACTAGTATTTTATTTGTCTTATCTTAATTTAGAATGCCATTTTAATAAGCTTGTCTAGTATATTTAGCTATTTATTAATAAGGGCAAGTGTGTCTTTAGTTCTTTCTTGTAGTCCTTTATAATATTTAGCTATTAATACTAACTTATTCCAGGTAAGGTTTAATACTATCTAGTAAAATTTTATAGTATATTCCCTAATAGTTAACTATTCTTGGTACAAGCTTTTAATCTTGCCTTGGGTAGTTTTTTCCAGGTTTAAATTGCTAAATGCCTTAAAAATTTAAGTCTTAAATTCCTTGTAACTTTTAAAGATCTTCTTGGTTATTTCCTTTTATTTATGTCAAGGGTTATTCTAGAAATCTTATATATATGGCTTAAACTAGTTAAATACAGGTCCTTAAAGATATATTCTAGTAAATATAACCTTGTTAAACTCTTCTACCATGCTTAGGTTGTTAATTTAAATATGCATGTCCATTAAAGTTAGGTAGCTTTATAGGGTAGACTTCTTACCTTTAAAGGGTTCTGCCTTGTTTACCTTAATACCCTTAAAACTCTTAAGACTGCTAATCTTACTAGCCATGGAAGTAACCATTTGCTTTAATTACTCAAGCTTACTAGGCTAGGCTGCAGTAGCCAGAGCCTTAGGGGTGTTTAAGGTGGTAGACATGTTAATAGTAGATGCTTCTTTTTTTAAAATAAGGGTGTCTTATTATTAGATAAGGTCAGGGTCATCCTGCTAAGTATTAAAGCAGACCTTAGGTATTTTAATATTAAAAGAGAGAAGAGTAAAGTAGAAGATGTAATAGTAACATTTAGTTATACTAGCAATTTAACTATATTACTGTAAACTAAAGATAAGGCATGAAAGGCAGAAAGTAAATACAGGTGGGTAATAAGCACCCTTATATACCATCCCTCGTCGTCCTTGTCATCCTCGCGGGGGCCCGCGGGGGATGGCAGTTCCGCGTGCTTGTTGTCCTCTGTTAGGGACGACCAGCACAATCTTGCAGCGTCCTCTTTATCCTCACCCAGGGATAATGGGCACGCTCGGGTTGGAACATTGTTTCTCCTAGCGCCGTCGTATCACACCGGCAAGGCGTCTGATTGATTGGCTGCCGTTTGTTCAGCCTTTCTAACAGTAGTAAGTTTAGTAGCCATAAAAAAGGCTTGTAAAATTATATAATTAAAATTAATATTATTTTTAGTTAGTAAACTATTTTTATAGGAAATAAGATAAGGTATTTATAACTATATTTATATAACCAGGGTTATAAAAGACTTAAAGTTTAAACTATAAAATATATTAAAATACCTAAATTAAATAAAAATTTAAATACTTAAGTATAATAATATTTAGTAAGGTTTACTTTATAATATTAATATAAAAAAAATTATATAAATAATAGGTAAAACTTTTAAGTTTATAAAATTAAAAATATAATATATTTTCTTAAAAGTTTGAATAGAATAAAAAACCTTAAGCTTAATAGGCTAGTAGCAAGTTTTAGCTAAAGTTAAATTTTTAATAAAAAAATAAATAATATTTTATAAATTTATTTAGCCTTAATATAATAAACTATAATACTATAACCTTTTCCTAAAGTATTAAGGTTAATATAAAGGTACTAGTCTAGATTAAAATAAACTAAAAATCAAGGACTAGTAAACTTATTCTAGAGTTTCTTAAAAGTAGTAATTTCCTAGGTTATTAAATTAATTACTTTTATTAATTTTAAGTATTTAACTTGTAGCTAGCTACCTTTAACTAGTAACTTTTAAAAAAGTAAAATTTTTTAATACTTAAAAATTTAAAATATTTAGTAAAATACTTAATATAATAATAAAAGTAATTAATAAGACTAAGGTAGTACTTTAAGTCTTTTAAGGTTTTAGGGAACTAGAGGTTTTAAATAGTAATAAGCTTTTCTTTAAGTATTAATAAACCTAGACTATTAACTTACTAACCTAGTAATTATATAAATAAAAAGCTAATAAATACCTTTTTAGGCTTAAGCTTAATATTAAGCTACTTAAGTTTTTAAAATATTATATAAAGGTAAATAATATATTTCTTTAAAAAACTAGATATAATAATAATATTATTAATATATATATAGTAAAAGTGGTTAAATTTAGCCAAGTAAAGATTTATTTATTTTTAAATATAGGAAATTAAATTAATAAACCTTATTATAGTAATATTAAAAACTTTCTAACCTTAATATATTACTACTATTAATTAATTTTAATACTTTTATTAAATTAGCTATTAATAAAAGAACTTGCAAGTATTAATTATAATTGTGATATCAGCGATGTTTCGCCACCGTCGAGGCTGGGATAACTGCAACTCGCGGCAGGCGAGGACGTTGGCTGACCACCTCGAGGTTGGCGAGAATGTTGGATGACCAACTCATGGTTGGCGAGGACGTTGACCAAGGTCACCGACCTCGGCGAGAGTGCAGATCCTCTCCCTCGATATGGTAGATAAATAGCAGTAGATAGCCCGTCTCACCTAAGGGGGACGGACAGGCGGCAGTCGAGGCCTCCGGCCTGCGACCTCGTCGCCAGCGGGCCAATTCTGGCCCGCGGAACAATGCAATCGACTTCGTTACTATGAGTGTTATCACATAATAATAAATTAATAATTATAAACTATAGTAATAATTTCTTTTTATTAAGGTATAAAATAAAAATCTAGTTTTACTTTTTTATTTATAGTATAAAAATAAATAATAATATAACCTTTTTATTTAAGTAGCCTGTTATTTAATAAAATAGTTTACTAAACAATAAAATTAAAATAAGTAAAAAAAGTATAGCCTAGTACTTTTAATAGCTTCCCTATTTAAACTAGTAAATTAAAAGTTTTGTTAATAAACTAGTAATCTTTCTAACTTAAGTAATAAACTTTTAATATAAAAACTTAGTCTTTTTAATTAAATTTTAAAAAAATTTAAATTTATTAATTTTTAAAAATATTAATAATACCTTTTATAGTAAATCCCTATATAATATTATTTAATAACTTTTTAAAGAAAGTCTATATTTATACTTCTAGTATTTTTATATATAATAATACTATTTTTTAAATTATAGGTTTAACTTAAGCTTTTTTTATTAAGTAGTTTAAAAATAGTAGCTTTAGTAAAGTCCCTGCTTTACTTCTTAACTTTAATACTAACTTTTTATGCTTTAATTATTATATTTTAAATATACTAGTAATATTAGTTACTACAAGCTTTATTACTAGTTTTAAGTATTATTTTTAAAGAGGTAAAAAGCTACTTTAACTATATACAAGCAAGTTTTATAACTTTAGGCTTGACCTTAAAACCTAATAGAAAATTAAAGTTAATAATTATTCCTAGCCTTGCTTTACAAGTAATAATAATAAATTTAAAGGACTTATTAGCTACTTTAATAAGTAAAAAACTAGTATTAACTAGGTAATTATAGGTTACTAAACTTTTAATTTTATTATTCTTAGCCAACCAAGTATAAGGAGTAAATAAAAGGTCTTAATTTATAAAAAGTTTAGTTTTTACTAAAACTAGGATTTAAGTATAAGAATAAAAAAATATAATATTTTTTATAGTATAAACAGGAAGTTTAGTAATTTAATTTAACTTTACTTAATAATATATAGGAAAAGCAAGGTCTTAACAGGAACTAATAAAAACTATTTTAGCTTTAAAATTAAACTTAAAATTTTTATAAGTAAATACTTTAGTTTTAACTAGCAAGTTTAGCTTTATATTATTAATAAAATAGGCTTAAATTTTAATTTTAATAAATAGTAAAATATTCTTAACTATAGTAAAAGAACTAGAATTAAAAGTAGTAGGGAAGTATAGGTTAAAATAAGTAATTTAATTAGTCCAATAATAAGAACTAATACCCTTAATAAAAACTAGGAACTTAGTTTACTTAATCTTAACTCTAGGTATAGCTTTTAAAAATATAAAGTTTTTAATAGTTATTAGATATCTAGTATTTAAATAGACCTTAATATAAGTTTTTATTATATTAATACTAACCTTGGTAATAATACTTTGCCAGGTTTAAAGTAAAAAAAAGTTTTTAAAATAATTAAATTTAATAATATTTACTTAATAAATAGTAAAGGTAATTTTAGCTTTTTATAAAGGGTATTACTAGAAATTAATTTAGGAAACTAGTAAATATAAAACTAGGGTATTTAAAAAGGTAGTAATACAAAGTTTTTTTAAGGAAAATTTAGCTTTAAAAAACTTATAGGTAGTAATAATAGTTATAGATTTAACTTAAATCAAGTAAATATTAATAATAAAGGTATTATTTTTAAAGTTCTTATTTTTTTAGTAGCAAGGGCTTATTCTTTAAACTTAGTAACAGGTTCTAGTACCTAGGGTAAAGTTTAAATAAAGTAAGTTAAAGTAAAAGTAGGTATAAAACTAGTAGGTAAAACCTATAAAGTATAAAAAATAATAAAACTAGCTTTAAAATTAAAATACTAAGTAAAGAAAGTAAAGTTTTTTAAAGAATTAGTAATATTAATAAAGTAGGCTTTATATTAGTTTTAGGGTTAATAGTTACTCTTTTTATTTTTATTTAAAGCATTTATTACCCTATTAAAATTTTAGGAATTTTAACTATACTATTAAAATTACTAGTAGTTTAACAAGTTTTATAAATTTAATTAATATTAAGAATTTAAAAAAAAAAATTAAGATTATAGAATAGTATAATAAATTTAACTAAAAAAACTAGTAGGCTTGCTATAGCTATACCAGGGTTTAATAGTATAAATTAAGAAAACTATTTAGCTAGTAAATAGGCTAGTAATATAGGCTGGTAGTAGTAGGACTAGTATAGTAATTAGTTATTAGGTTTAGTAAATAGCTATTATTATTCCAGGGACTAGAGGAGTTCTTGGGACTATTCTTGGCAGCTTTCTTACTATTATATTTTATAAAAATATTTTACCCTAGATATATTAGTATTATTCTAGTTTTTTAATAAATAAAGCCATAGTTATATTATAATTAGGCATGGGAATATCTTGCTAAAGATTTAAATTAGAATAGTTAAAAATTATTATTATTTAATTAAAAAGTTAATTAATATTAGTGGCATAGTAATAGTAAATAATTTATTAAGTAAAGGACTATAGGGTTTTACTAGACTTAATGTTCTTATACCTATAAAATAGAGTATTAAGCTTTTATAAAATAGCTTAAATATTTGGCTTAAAATAGGTAGCTAAAGACTAAAGCTAGCCAGCTTTTATAAAAGTATTTTAAAGAGCTATTTTTAAAGCTTATCTAGCTATATTATAAACTAGTTTAAAGTAAAGCTATAAAGACAGGCTTAAATATTAGCCTTAACTATTAATTCTTTTTTATAGCTATAATATTATAAGTTTAATTAATAAAAATATTAATATTCTTATAATATATTATATTACCTATTTATTTAATAGTAATATTATTAGCCATGTTAGGCTAGAAATATTTAATTTCTTTTATTTTTTAATATTTACTAAATCTAGCTTAACTGTTATAAGGATCCACAAACTAGCCAGGAGGTCCAGGAAATAAAGGTCTAGGGGGACCAGGAGGACTACCAGGGAAACCACTACTATTACTACCAGGGCTATTAGAAGGGCTGCCAGGGGGACTAGCAGGATAGAAACCATACCTATAGACTAGAGCTTGTTAAACTAGAGGGGCAGGGTTTAAATTTAATAATATAGCTAGAGCTGGCTAAGTTAGTATAGCAGGGTTTAATACCCGGTTTCTAGAATTACTTTATATATATAGGTTTTTTTATTAGGGTTAGGCCCTAGGGCAAACTAGTATTTAACTAAATTTAACCTTTTATTAGCTATAGTTTAACCTTGCTATAAAGCTTTTGCAGCAAGATAGTTTTATTTTAATACTAAAAGAACTTTACCAAGACTAGATTTAGCAGGTCTTTTAATAGGTTATTTAATAGTAGTAGTAACTATACTAGAATTACTTGTAAAACTTAAAGCCATATTATTTAAAAAATAGCTTTATAAATAGCTTGTAAAGCTAAACTCTTAATTTTTTAAAAATAGTATAAACAAGGACTAGTATTAAAGTAGCAGGATTAAGGTTAAATAATAAAAGAAGGATTATTAAATTTAGTTTCCTAGTCTTAAACTTTAAGAACCTTCTAGGGTTTAAAATAGCTTAAACCTTATTATTTTACTATAAAAAAGTACTAAAAACCTTTAAACTTAATTTTAAAGTAATACTAAAAGTAAAAAGTTTAATAAATAAGTAGTAAGATTAGGTAAAAAAGTAGGAGTTTAATAAATTAAGGCTTTTTAAATAATAAAAAAATCTTAAAACTTAATAAAGATTTCCTAAACTAGTATTAAAGCTTAATCTTTAATATTAAAAGGTTAGTATTTAATATGAAAAGGTTAGTATTTAATTAATTTACTTTAATAAAGCTTTTTTACTAGCCTGTTTTTTTAATATTAAGTTTACTAAACAAGGTCTTTTTTTAAATTTTAAAAAATAAAAGAAGTTATTATGGCAACATGCTAGTAACTTTATTACTTATAATTATAAGAAAATCAAAAAGCTTAAGGCTTTAAAAAAAAGTAAAAGTAAAAAAGGCAAGCAGGGTAAAGGCAAAAAAGGCTAAATATTAGTAATAAATAATTATCCTTTTTAGTCTTTCTTTATCTAGTAATAATAACCAGCTTGCTACTACTTTAGCTTTTATTAGTTCTTTTTAGCAGGCCTATTAATCAACCCTTTTCTATTTATAGTAATTAATACCTTTAATATTTCTTAATCTTTTTAGGGCAACTTAGGTTCCTAACTAGTTCCCATGTATTATTTTCTAGTATATATTCCTTTTATTATACCAGGTAATAAATTTAACTATTCTTAGTCTTTTAATCTAGAATCTTTTTAACTTTATATTCTTTTTCTTTATTAGCTTTATTTTTAGTATTCTTAAAGTTCTTAGTTAATTTTAATAATAAGATATAAATTACTAGATAAACTTATATTCTTATTAGTGGTATTAATTAGTAATTATTATATATAAGCTTTTTTATAATCTTAAATAGTTTATATTTTATAGTATTAAGTTTATTACTTAATTATTTACTTTTAATGTTAAAATTTCTTTAACCTTTAGTTTATTATAGCAGGTAAACTCTTCCCCCTTTTTAAAAAACTAGTATATTTACATGCTTTTTATTATAGTAAGCCTTTATTTTTTATTTTACCTATTAAATATTTTTTACTATTATACTGTATAAAGTATTAATATATTTAATTTATATTCTTGCCTAATTTAAGTAATTCTTAACTAGTAATTTCTTTTAATTTATTCTTAAATATTATTTTAAGTTTATATAATATAGTATAGTTCCTATTATTATATTTTATATACTATTTAATATAAACTATACTATAGGTAATAGTTCTACCTAATTACTTTAATTTTAATCCAGGTAATACTATAAATATTCTTTCACTAATTAAATTATTCTTTTTAACTAGCTATTAGTTTATTAATAATTATTAGTAAATATTCCTATTATTATACTACTTGCTTTTATAAGTATTTTCTAAAATTTTAAGGTAAATAACTTGTCTTTATTTAATATAAATTTTATTAGTAATTCTATTTATATAAAGACTTCTTATAGTATTAGTACTACTAGTTTTACTATAGTAATATCTTTTTTTATTAGTTATAGTATTAAATATTTTATAAGT
>NW_027396929.1:0-34132 GCF_047715825.1 Aspergillus stella-maris | reverse complement strand
CACACAGCGCCTGTACCTCTTCTTCTTCAACAGACCCTTCGTGTATATAGGCATGGTATAGTTTAGTACAAACATATCAACCCCTAACATGCCCATAGCAATTCCATGACTTTATAATTTCCAGATTATTTTGTAGAGCCTAACAAAAGTAACAGGGCATAGTATTATAAAAAAATAATTTACATGGCATCTAGTATTTTAGGTATAGCAAGCTAAAGCAATAATAAATCATTGCTAAGTTCTTTATAATTAAAAACCAAGTAGGCTGGAAATTACAGACCCTCGTAGCTTAGTGGTATAAAGCACTTGAGAAAAGGTTAAGGCGGCGGCTCACAGCTGAGAGTTACCAAAACTGCGGGTGGAAATTCTCATTTTCGGCGTCGATTTCACAGGTCCTCACATTCTAGTTGTAAAGTATGTTTTTTGAAAAATTCAACATTTACTAGATATTATCGCATAAGACGTAGAGGGCATGATGCAAATAGATTTGGGCAAGTCGTCAGCAGACATCAACGCTATAAAGAATTGAATTATGCTGATCAGAGGCAAGTCTTAGGTCAAAGGGCGCCGAAATAATTCGATCGAACTCATGCTTGCCATAGAACGGAGGCGGGCTAGGCTCGCCCTCTTGACACTGTAGTTCAAAGCGGCGTTCTGCAAAATCGTTACCATTATCTGGCTTCATGTAAATGTTGAGAGGTATGGCTTCGGCAATCTACGAGATACCATTAGCGATTGTATAATATATATTGGAACGGAATGGAGACACACTTCTTTTGAGTTTCCAGTTTCATCCTTGAAGTCCGCCTTCATGACAAGGAAGTGGTTAATCTTTATGCACTTTGAAGAATAACTCTGAGAACAATCTTCTGCTCTCTTTGGTAGGCTGACAGTCATGCTAATTTGGCGCTCGTGTGTATCTGAGCGTTCACGAGCCAAAGGTTCCCCGGGGGTACGTGCAAACAGCTGTTCCTTCTCGAAAATAACATGTGTTTCACCAATGGTGATGAGGTGTGTGTCATACTTGACTGTTTCAGCTGCTGTCGCAGGGAAAGACAACTCATGTTGCTCGATTACCCGTAGACGCAAACTGCTTAAGGTTGCGCCTTCTGGGATAACGAACCAACAATCAACTGGGAATGTACTGCCGTGTTGGACTAACGTATCGGGGATCGAGAAGTGATACCCAATACCTTGAGTGGAGTTGCTGACCATGGCCTATGACTTATCAGCACGCCTTGCATTCCTGAAATCAAGGAGGTGCATCATCATTCACCTTGGTCAAGTCATGGCTCCCTAATCTTGGATACTTGTATATTCTAACCGGCTCCGACGCAACCAAGTCACGCCTCATCCACCGCTCGATAACGACCTCCAAGCGGTATGTATGATAGTTGTGTTTCGGGCCGGTAAGTGTGTCGAATCTAATGTCAGTAAGTGGAAAGTCGAACAAGAATTCGTAGTCGCCGGTTGGCATTGTAAACGAGTCAGGTGCCTTGGAGCATGCCAGTGGTTGGCACTGTTGGAATGTGACTTCTTCACGCGTCTCGGGGAGGAAAAGACCGTAGCGCGGGCTGAGGTTGAGATGTTAGCAGACAGGTAGGGGGACATTCAGAAGAGACAGTCGTGCACTTACGTCTTCAACCTGCCAATTAATCTGGCTGTGATGCCTTTGAAAGGGGTGGCTCGGGCGAGAGAAAGACAAAATCGTCCAGACACAGATGGACTCAGACTATTAGGCGAGTGTGATGGGAGAAAGACGCATGATTCATCGAGACTAATCCCGAATGTTAGCTGTGACAAGTCGATACAATGACCATGGTCCACAGCTTACCGCAGGTAATGACTTGTTATATCCTTGCTGAGGAACATCATGAGGTGCTACAGTGCTGGCACCGTAGCACAAGAGCGATTGAAAACGGCGACAGAGAAAAGAGGCACAAGGGCAAGTGCTAGGAACAGACGTAGGATGGGGAGATGAAGTAGGTAGAAGAGACAAATAATGCTTTATACTCGAAAGTTGGCAGTGGGGTTACCTTCCTGATTGGGTAGGCGTGCCGCCTCCTTCCAGATCCGTCCTTCCCGCCCATCAGCTGAACAGCTGCTTGCCAACAATACAAGCCTCAGGAGACAAAGGGCCCAGAAGTTCACAGGATGGGGTTCCATACCCCAGGTTCCATCGCAAAGACTGCGGAGGATGCCCCGCAACCCCTGGTCCAGTTGAAAGTTTTGCCTCACTTGGAAACGGAGACAACCAGCCCTGCCGAGCCCTAGGTTCGACTAAGTGACGGTATAATAACTTGGCACTACATTGAGAACAGGGTGGTCTCGTTGATGAATTGTCTTATACGCGGTTTGCTGGCCGCAGCTTGAACGTCGTTCCCTTAATCTCAATGGCTTGAGTGACTCGCGCCTTGCTTGTTTAATCATGTTCCAAAGCGTATTCATGGATCTGAGTTTATACAAACATCAGGTGCCATTTGCAGGCTGCTCATAAATAATACCATCGATTGTAGTTGTCATAGTCCCCGTCGCGTTGAGAACATTGACCATGGCATCGATCTCTAGGTGAAATCCGCTGGGGCCTGTCTTTTTCGTGCTTTCGATCTTTCCTGTTAAGGTAAGGTCGGAGTACCAGTCTGCGCGGGATGCCGATATTGATAGATGTGTGACAGTGACGTTCTCTGTTCCGACTATAGCGTTCAGTCCATCGTTAGAGAAGTTCGTGTATCTTACGGCGATTTGACTGATGGAGGTGCTGTCGCCTATAATCTCCACCTCTGCCATCCCCGACACAGCTCCTTTCAGAATGTATTCTCCTGGCGGAGGTAGTGGTCGTGCGGGCAGTGTATCATCAGGGCTGTAAGGTGTACCCCAGGGGATATACTCCGGCACAACGGCCACAGGCTGTGGAGGTAGGGGTTTACGGCTTGTGAGTGTAGCCAGCATAAGTCGGTTCACTCGACCACCAGGCATCGTTGACACTGGACAAGGAAGCGGATTATCCCCACCACAAGCAGGCGCCTGGACTAGAGTCTGATGATACATGATCTGCGTCCCATCAGGCGACCATCGCGGGTCCGCGCGCGCATTCCAGTTCGGATCGTTGATTGCAACAGGGCTTTCATCGCCCACAGCATTTATTTGCTGCCCGAAGTACGAGCCACGATCACCGTGTCGGTCAATGAGCCAAGGCTGGAAGAACCGACGCTGCCCGTTGTTCCGCGTTGCCGATGTGATGCTGGATGTGATCAGGTCTGTGATCGGGGGAATGCCGCGCATTCCGGAGAGCCACATCTGCCGGTCTGATCCGCGGGTGTCGAGTATAACGGCCCATTGATCATCTGGGGATACATCGATAGGGTCGATATATTCAGGGTGCTGAGTGAGTCGTCGCACTTTTCCGGTACTCAGGTCTGCAGCGAAAATGTCCCAGTTGCAGGACTCGGCAGGGTAGCCGATATAAGTCACCTCCTTCCCGCTCCCTGAGAATCCACGGAGCTCGCCAACTGTAATGGCGTTGGGATTTATGATGATTTCGTCGCCGCGAACTTCGATCGGTGCAGCGGCGTTAGGATCAAATAGTCTCGTTACATTGACGAGCTCGTAGCGCGCCCGCAGTATCCCTACATCCCCATTCGTACCAACCGGCCCCGAAACAAACACGAGTCTTCCAAAATACGCATACTGCCCCAGCATTCCATCCTGAAACGTAAACGAATTGAACCCCAAATGGATATTATCCGGATGCAACCTCAGTTCACGAATTGCACCACCTTCCCACCGAATCGGATAAATGTGTACTTTCCCAGGCGTACATTCCGGACTCCCAAGGAGGTTATCACCGCAATCAACGATATTCGCACCCACCATCGCGCGCCGCCCATCCTTGAATGACTGCGGGTAGTCCATCAACTCGTCACTACCCATCTTCTGATTCTCGGGAACACCACACGTAATACACTTCCACGGATCCCCATTCGCAAAGACCGTCCCGTTCGTCCGCACGATAATCAGGTGCATCCCACTGTATATACTTGATCGATGCGGGTACGCAGGTGCACCAGTGAAATTAACAGCTGCAAGAACATGGTTCCCGTCTGGTAGGAAGTTCCCGCCCTGCAGGTTCGAGTCGATGGCTATGCAGCCGGTTCCGTGGGGGTTTAGATGGAATGTACATGAGCCTTCTGTGTCATTTGGTGAGACGGGTGGTAGTGGGAGTTCGATGATATTTATCGGCTCGGGGTCTGGTGGAGGTGGTACTGTGTTTGGTTTTGGGGACGACGGTGCCGAGACGATTGTGTAGAGCACAGTGTAGCCAAAAATCGCACCAGCTATCACCAGGATTATACGAGAAATAAATGCGAACGGCGAGAATCGAGATGAGCCGGATGATGTCGATTCAGCAACAGTAGAGGGGTCTTGCTTCTGCGAAAGGCGATGTGGAAGCAGCGGCTGACCCTCCGACCGATCTTCATCCTTGGCGTCCATGACAATTGCTGAGCGGTACAGAAATATTCGAGTTTACGACTTTATGGGAATTACGGAGACTTATATAGATATCTATACGCGTATTGAGTGGCGAAATCGTGGTCCAGGGGGGTGGAGGCCAAGGGCTGAGCTCGTACTCGTATTTCTTACTGCAACGGGAGCTCTAGCCAAGGCGTGGCCTGGGGGTGAAGCCCTAACTGGTTCAGGTTTCAGAGGCCCGATTTCAAAGTGAAGATTTAGGTGCTCGTCTCTGGGATATTCAGATGTACTCGCATATTTAAGATTAAAGCGAGCTTTCGGATTGTGTCTGTACCCTAGTTCGGTGTCACTAGTCAAACGACGGTTTGCGGCCCGCACACGGTCGGATAATATGAAACTTGTGGTCGCAACGCGGCGTCCAAGAGATACGACATCTATGTTTGTATAGATGCACATATTGAGGTTATCAAGTAAACGCCTATATATACCCCGACCACTACGCCTCCAAATCCTCCACATGGTCGCGTTGTAGCCACTTCTAGGCCTTAGCGTGCAGCGGCGTTGAGATTCTGACACAGTCTGTCGATGTCGTTGGGCGATGGGCGAATAGGAATAGACCTGAAGGTACTTTTCTTCAACTAGCGGCTTGCTTGACATGCCGCTAATTGCTAGCTTCCCTGGCTAGCCTGAGGACCGCTTTCTAAGCTATGAGGATACCGGGATTGTTGATTCTAGGCAGGCCATTTGAGGCTACATAGGTAGCTGATGCGATGGCAGTCTAAGGCTCGAATCAAGATGAAGCCCTCCCCGGTTGTACTTTATAATGTACGCGGTACGGTACGGAGTAGGTTGTCTAGACTCTAGATACACCCCACATGTGCAGGTCTTATCTCCAACTCACCAATAGCACAGACCGTGATATGACCGTGCATTGGACTAACCTGCAGCATGCATATGTAGCGTAGTACCTAGCTTGAAACCGCTGACCTGCGGCTGTCAAAACGGTGTCAAACCCCGCCCAGCTCAAAGTCAACTGGACTTTTCTAACTTAAATTCTTTAGCCAGTCGTTTCTCAACCTCTCGTCGGACAGCTACGTACTGGATTGCAAAGCCATCCATCGCAATGTCGCCCGTTCTGTCGTTGGCTTTTGGAATCGTCCTTCTCGCATTCCTCCGCCAATGGCTCTGGCCTCAGAAACCGGATATACCGAAGGGGCTTCGCGAGCTTCCTGGTCCGAAAGGTGCGTCTTTCACTTATCCCTTTCTCATACCATCCCATCATAATCTTAACTAACACACCCCCACAATAGGCCTCCCCCTCCTCGGCAACATATCCTCAATCCCCGCAATCCACGCCTTCCTCACCTTCTTCAACCTCAGCAAAACCTACGGCCCCATCTACAAACTCTCCATATTCGGCAGCACGCACGTAATAATCTCCAGCTCAAAGATAGCGGAAGACCTCCTGTCC
Source organism: Aspergillus stella-maris (assembly GCF_047715825.1). Lineage (NCBI taxonomy): Eukaryota > Fungi > Ascomycota > Eurotiomycetes > Eurotiales > Aspergillaceae > Aspergillus > Aspergillus stella-maris. The sequence goes on along the minus strand of NW_027396929.1, from coordinate 28,191 downwards.
AAGCGCGGCGCAATATATTCCGACCGCGGCCACCTACATATGCTAAACCTCATTACGCGCGGCGGCGACCTCCTTGCTTCTTCTACAGACGAGAATAAACCCGGTCCTGATTCAAATGGCGCAGGCGGGTACTGGCGCCGCGGCCGGAGATTCACGGCTGCTATGATGGCCCCTTCGCGCGCGGGGGTATGGGAACCGTTTCAGCGCGAGACAGCGATGAAACTTGTGCTTGATATGGTTCGGGACCCGGGGGAGTACAGGTACTGGTTTGATCGGTTTGCTGCGAGTGTGGGGCTGAGGCAGGTTTATGGTGTTGTTCCGCCGTCTGAAGAGGAGACGAAGAGTCATACTGTTAAAATTGCAGAGCGGATGCACCATATTGAACGGGTTGCGACGCCCGGTGGATACTTGGTTGAACTTCTCCCTGCGCTCATGCTTGTTCCGGAGTGGGCTGCGCCGTTTAAGAGGGAGGCGAGGACGTTACATGAGATTGAGAATGCTTATTTCACCGAATTGCTTGGCAATGCGAGGAAGAAGCTTCAGGCTGGTGTGGCAGAGTACCCGCCCTCTTTCGCGAGAACTTTGCTAAGTGATCTTGATAAGTGGGAACTGAGTGAGCCGGAGGTCAAGTATGTTCTTGGGACAGTATATGGTGGTGGGAGCGGGACGACGGCGAATGCGATGGGGACGTTTATGTTGGCTATGGTTCATTACCCTGATTGGCAACGTGCTATGCAAGAGGAAATTGATACTGTTGTTGGTTCGGGACGGGTTCCTGAATTCGAGGACTCGGCCAATTTACCGCTTGTACGGGCTGTCGTTAAGGAGACGCTTAGGTGGAGGCCTGTTATTGCTGGGAGTGAGTTCCCTTTTTCTCTCCCTCCATATATCACGGAGCAGTGAAACTAACAGTTGCAGACATCCCACACAGACTAACCCAAGACGACACCTACATGGGCTACCACATCCCAGCCGGCTCCTTCATCCACGGCAACCAATGGGCCATCCATCGAGACGAATCCCTCTACCCAGACCCCGAAACATTCAATCCGGCTCGATTCCTAGAGCCCGAATATCCAAGCTACAAAGAACCCCTTGAGACATATCCCAACATCAAGCGGTTCTCGGCATTTGGGTTCGGGCGGCGTATCTGCCCGGGTCTGGAAACTGCGGAGCGTTCTCTGTTTATTCAGATTTTGTTGCTTGCTTGGGCTTGTAGAATTGCGAAGAAGGTTGAGAGTGATGGGAAGGAAATTCATGTTCCTTGGTTTGATTATACGACGGGGTCGAATATTATGCCGAATAAGTTTGAGTTTAGCTTGATGGCGAGGGATGAGGGGAGGATGGAGCTTTTGAGGGGGTGTTTGGGAAAGGTATGAAGTACATCTTAGGGGGTTTTGGGTATTAGAAACAGGGGTATTAGAAACAGGAGACTATGATTGATATAATATTCTTTTCTGAATATATATACACTATATACAACCTCTTAACATTGACCAAAACCTATACCTAATCATACTGCAAAATCTTCCCAATCAAGATCTTCTCGAGATACTCATCACTATCAGACTGATCAGGAACATGCCAAGCAATAATTCCATCAGGCCTAACAAGAAGTGCACTTGTCTTGCGAATATCAGGTAGATTCTCCCAGACGCCCAACTCATCAGCCCACTGTCCTTTCCTCCCATCCAAAATCTCCACAACAACCTCATCACAGTCCTTAAACCTCCTCCAATTACTCACCTTCGTAAACAACGTGAACTTATCATACCGGATAAGGTCCCGAACAGACATGCGCACCCCATCCTTCATCACCCAGAAGTGCGGCATGTGATGTCCCTCTTCTATACAGACGTGATACGTGTATGCATCGAACTCGCCATTCTTTATCTGTCCACCATGCTCATGCGTAAAGTACGGCACTGGGTAGAACCAGCCCATTTCTGTTCCTGGGGCGTGGAATTCACTATCGAGAACCGTTTGTGCTTCAGTAACTGCTGTCCGAAGGCCCGCGTGATTAGGGTGTGTCTCGTTAAAGTAAGCATTCAGCGACGCGATATTTTCCTCAGCCGATTGAGTCGGATATATACCCAGTGCTCTATCCATAGCCAGCGCATGATTCTGCAGATTCGACAGACTAGTCTGCGCAACGCGCAACGCAATAGGTCGACGCTCCGTCTCATAAGAATCCAGAAACCCATTCATCCTATACCTGCCGAATCTTTCCAGATCCCTAAATGCAAACCCCAATTTCCAAACGAGGTTATGCACGTCCTGGATACCGGTATTTAAGCCCAGTGCACCCCACGGCGGAATCCGATGCGCGGCGTCTCCAACAAGAAACACCCTTCCCTTCTCTGGCTCGCTCCTGAACCGATCCGCCACAACGGCATTAACAAGCCAGTGACTTATACTCTGTAGCTGAATCCTCCCCTCCCATTCGCGTGGAAGTTGAAGCGTCTCGTTCAGTCGTCTCAGCATATCCTCTTTTCCAAATTTCTTCGGATCTGCGGGATTCGTAGCGCACGCAAACATCCATTCTTCTTCGGCTAGATTACCGTTATACGGACCGAGATGGTATAAATAGCCCGTATTGATACTCCCTCCTTTGGCGGGATCAATGAACCATGTAATCAGGACATCGCGGTTCGGATGGATAAGGCTCAGCGGGGCTTTAATGTGCGCGGAGACCATATCGAGGATATTCTCTTCTCCAGACATCTTTATGCCCAGGGCAGGACCCACGGTTCGTCCACCGTCCGCAGCAATAACATAACTCGCCTCATAAGTTCTCACTTCACCACTCCCATCGGCGTATGTATGTAGAACAGTAACAGCAACATGATCCCCAATCTCACGGACCCCATCAACCTCCGAACTATAAAATATCCCACTCGGATTACACATCCTCGCCCGATTCAACAAAATCGGCTCAAGCCGTATCTGAGGCAAGACCGTTAGTCGACAGGGACTGAAATTTCTATACTCCTCAGCATAAACACCACCGCCCCATGCATCCCGCGTGAATATCTCGCGCCCGTCGGGGCCCAGAGATGTATACCAGGCTGTTTTTGAGTGGGAATGTGGCGGGGCAGCTTCAGATAGGATATCTGCTTCTAGACCCAATGCGCGGAAGATTTCCATTGTGCGGGGGTTGAGACCGACTGCTTTTGGGTGGATTGATGTGCCTGCGTACCGCTCGAAGAGGAGGTGTGGGATTTTTTGCTGGGAAAGGGCGATTGAGGTTGTTAGGCCGACAGGGCCGCCGCCGATTATTATTATGGGGAGGGGCATTGCGTTAACCATTCGGACTGGGTGAGTTGGTGAAGCGTCAAGCTTGGTTGCGGTTGTTGACGGTTGTTTAGGTTGATGGTTAATGATGAGGGAGCTACGTGGGGAAAATATGTCTCTGAACGGGAAGATTGGAAATTGGCCCTGAAACTATCGGCAGAATAGTCGTTAGACGAAGTATCGGCAGAATAGCCTGGGTTCTTAAACTCATTGAATGATAAACGCGGGGTCTTGCACAGAGCAATACTTGGCGTTCTCCACTGCTACACTACAAGCCAATGCATGCATATAAAACCTGGCATTAATGTCTTTTGGACACTGTTACAAAAGGGTCAAATATACGGAAGCTCTGTTGCTTTTATTTCATACGCATTGGGATTAATGGCCTTTGGACTGCTTCCAAAGACCAAATGAGGGGTTGCACATGCCGACAAGGAGCATGGGATAGTACCAGAGTTTGGACCAGTGTCGACCCCGAGGACCTTGTAGAAATACAAATACTTGAGCCTATAAAAGGAGACTAAATTCTAAAGCTCAAGGTCTGCTTGGGTTGCTGGTTAAGTGTAGGAATGCAGTTGTCAAACACATTCCACGTGCGGCCTTTTCTGCAAGGCACGGGGAATGTAGCTGGAATGCAAGTGAACACCAATTACGTCAAGGACGCTTGTAAGATGTCTTATTTATCAAGTCCAATTTCCTTCAGCTGGTAGATTATCCACAGCAGAATATCAGAATAATGGCATTCCTCAAATTCACATCCGCGCTTTGCGCTGTGACTACAGCCAGTATGAACCTGAGCCCTTCCATATCTTCCAGCATCCGAACCCTAACCCCTACCTCCTACTTCCTCCCTCCTGTCTGATACCACTAACAACTTCCAGTCCTCACTATTGCCAACGCCCAAGCACCAACCGGAACCCCCTACACAGATGCAGCAACAAACATCTCCTTCACAACATGGGACATCCCCTCGGCCTCAGGAACCGGACCACTAAAGTTCGGTCTAACACTACCCGCTACAGCACTAGAAACCGACGCAACCGATTTCATCGGGTACCTCACCTGCAAGCCAGCAACAGGCTGGTGCGGGATTTCACTCGGCGGGTCGATGACTGATTCCCTGCTCGTCGTCGCATACGCAGATCCAGAAAGCAAGACAGTGAAGCATACACTCCGCTATACAAGTCAATATGAGATTCCCACTGTTTACAAGGGGAATGCAACCCTTCTCCCCATCCATACCGAGATCCAAGAAGATAGCTTTACATCAGTCTTCCACTGCAAGGACTGTCTGCACTGGGAGCAGAACGGGGATATTGTTGGCGCGGCCTCGACGAGCAGTGGGATGTTGGATCTGGCATTTGCGGTGTCGCCTGAGGAGCCGAGTCAGTCTGATTGTGCGGATGAGGCTGTTTTTGTAAGGCATGCCAATCAGGGGACTTGGGTTGCGTTTGTGGATGAGGGGGGTGTTAGTGCGGAGTTTGAGAAGTGGGCGGGGATGGCGGAGGGTGGGGATAGATGTTGAGGGGAGCATGTATGCATCGAGCAGGTGGTGAGTTTAGATGACCTGTCGCATGATTTCCTACTCTTTGGCACTGCAGGCTATGGCATTTGATGTCTTATCACATCTAGCATGCAATACAATTGACACTATTAGAGATGTGTTTTCTTGTACAGTTTGTCGAAGCTCCAACTGGTGATTATGTATATGCTAACCAAATAATGGGCATTGTATGGCGATTCTCCAAAAACAAATAATCGTGTCTGCCAGATGTCTCTGCTGAGATGTAAATTGTTGTTATACTTCCAACAGCCGAAAAAAACAAAAAGTGACCACTGCCAGGATCGAACTGGCGATCTCCCGCGCACATTTGCTTATGTAAAGCGGGCGCCTTAACCACTGGGCCAAGCGGCCTATTTGATGATTAATGTTATCCGGTTTTGACCTGACAGATAACGTGTTTTCTACTAAATGTCATCGTTTTTCTGTAAGAAGTTCAGAGACGAGCAAATTGCAATGGTTTTCCACCGATTTCCTATGGCATTTCAGACCCCTAGGATAAAACAAGGATCGGTCGTTAGTTCTACTGCGCACTAGTGCAATGTTCGAGAAAGCGACGGGCTCAGAAGGACCTGGTCTGCTTGAATCTGCGCCGGTGGCGGCATGTATATATATATTTGATATCACCATCCAACACTGGCTTTGTAGACGCTTGTAGACAATCTGATTCTAGACACAATCTTGTTGAAATATCCTTAATTGATGACAATGCCGCCAACGGATTTCAGGCCAGGACATGGACCATCCAGCATCCCATCGCATTAAAGTACCTGGTAAATCCACCACCCAATGCAACTTGAACATTTCCAACAAACTTGCGCCTAGCATAAAACGTTAATCCATTCTTATCGCATCGCATTGCATTCATCAAGAAGCTTTCACCCCTGAACCCCATTCTTAGCGCCCTGCGCAGAAGCCCCATGCAGCATCTTCTGGAACTCCGCGTCCTCAACGTTCTCCGAGGACTTCGACTTCGGCTGCTTAGCCTCGTTACCCCCCTGGACGCGCTGGCTCGTGACAAGCGGATCTTCAGTGTTGCGCAGCTGGCGAACTTGTTCTTGGAGGCGGGTGCTCGCGTCGGTTTTTGGTGGCGACATTGAGGTTCTGAAATTATTTCAGGATTTTCGTAATCTGATAGAGAGAATTTGGTGATTTGATGCTTGTAGGGAGGTGGTTTGTTTTCGTCCGTCTAAACGGTTATAGATTGTTGTTTGTGAGAGATAGGTGGTTTAGCGTGAACGATCGAAACGTTTGTTAGGGGGTTGGCCGATGGGGCTCTGTGAGGTTATCGTGACGTTCAAGGAGATCGAAAGATCGATCTCATTCTCAGCCCACTGGCTCGGCGGCTTGGGGGGTCTTGGCTTGACTGACTCGTTATTACCATCCATGGTTGGTCAGTGCTTTGCTTCCGTCAAATTAATGATATTGTTTATGTATGTATAGTATAGCACAGCACAATATAAATACAATCCAACCAAAACAAAATCAACAAACTTTTCCATACATCAATTGAACTCCCCATACCCCCCCACCACTCGTAGACATAATATCCCAATCTCAATCACAATCAAAGATCATCAAAATCCGCCTGCATAGCATTATATAGATCCGCATCGTCCTCCTCTACGGGATGCCCCCTTACCTTCCCACCATCCGTGTACGAGTACTCATCAGGCACCATATTCCCCTCGTCATCCATTGCGCTCTCAAAGACAGACTGCGGATGACTGTTTGCGTAATGGGAGGGGCTTTGAGGCTCGCGCCAGGGCGGGTTCGCGCCGCCGCCGTCGAGGCTGTCCATGTCTGCTGCGACGAGGGCGTCGAAGTCGTTGTAGACTGTTAGGGCTGGGTCGGTGGTGTCGCTGCTTTGCATGATGTTTAGGTAGTTAGGAGTTTAGGTTGGGTTGGGAAGATAAATCCAAGAGAGTAAGTGGTTTGCTTTGCCTGCTTCTGAGTTTGGAAGTCCTTGGTATGATAGTTCTCGGCGAGGATTGGGGGGTGATCTCGGCGTGAGGTTTGTGGTCGTATTTATGCTCTTGAGGATGGCCTAGACTTTGAGATTGATAGTGGCGAGTGATTGAGGTTTGATGTAAGCCTTATACGACAGGACTCTGTGTAGTGTACCCTCGGAGGATGTTCTTTGGAAGGGCGAGGGCGTTATCTGTTATGCCCTAAATAGGATAATCTAGTCGAGGTCCTTGGAGATACTGCACTGCAATTATGCGGAGCCATTAAGTATATTCAGCTGGAACTTCTTTATCTAACTGAATTGATGTCACTATTGCCATTGATCCTAGATATCTGTTGATCATTTTCTGAGATAGATACATTGCTCGTCTTTGAAGTGCACAGGTGTTGGGTTGGTATCACCTATTCAGGCGTCGGCGCATCAAAAATATCAGAATCGGCATCAAAGCTCGAGAACCGTCTCTCGCCATCACCGAGAGTAGGATACAAGTTCCTCAAGGTTTTACCCTGCGAGTCCATGCTTCGGCGCGATTCGTCCGGTCGCTGCCAAACGTTCGGGGTGGTCACGCTACCCATGGAGTTTGGCTGTCGGTGCAATTGATAGGTGGATGCGTCGTTGAGGGTACTTCCAGCGCCGGTTTGGATGTCATTTCCTGCTTGAGGGTCTTTGGCTTGGGCGGGAAGCTGGGGCTCGACTTTGTTGTCTGACATCTTGGAGGAAAGAAACTGTGGTTTGGTTGAGATCGGAGTAGTAAATTTCAGTCAAGAGTAGATTGATTGAGCGTAATGACTGTCGTGCTGGGGGTTTTGATTGTTTTGCTATCAATTATGGGGGAACGCTTTCGCGCAGTCGAGTTGATCATCTCTGATGTCAAGACTCGTGTGGTCTGCTTGAACCATGGACCCGCGAGGGCTAGAGCCACCCATACGACAACTATCTGTCGCGCGATACTTGGTTGAAGGAACCGTGGATGCGAAGAGTTCAAAGATGGGTTTGACAGGCTCTCCACAACACGTGGTTTATTCATTCCCTTCTGCTGTCTAGATAGTTGCCTGTGGATTTCTCGCTGTTTGAAGGCGGAGGAATGGACAATATGCAGATTCAAGTGAGAGAGTCAGGCAACGAGGCCCGGGCACAACTTCCCTGAATGTTCCGAGATCATAGTATCGCTGTCAATTCTTGTCCAAATGCTTTCTCCTTTCTCTTCCCCTAGCTCCTTCCTACATGATTCCAAAATGCACAAGCATATCCCTCTGAGCACCGAATCAAATCATTTTGATCGCTTTTCCCGAGTAATTGAACTGGCTACAGACTCTCACTGGACCTCTATTGTCTCCTCTGAAGTCGATGAATATGTACTTGGGCCGCCTTGGTGTCCCGGTTAAGGTACAAACTTGACACCTTGATTAACCACCACACTCATTTAAGACGACTGCTTCTTGGAGTCCCATGCCATCCAGGAAGCGAACCACCCCCGAGGCAGCTGTTGAGAAACGTGTTTGGTAAGTCTAGAGCGGAATATTTGGCCTGTCAAATGCTCACTGATATGACAGATCAGAGTTCCAGCCTTACCTATAAGACTGATACCCCTTACATACGGCACCATTCTATAGGTCCTGCCCGAGATCTCCGAAGCATCTTGCAGGACCCGGAGATCCAGACTCAAGACAGAGGCACAGTGGATTGTATCGGTGGAGGATCTGCGAGATGATCTTCCTCTAACCTGGAAATCAGTGCCGATCTCGATCCATTTCTCCTAGATCTTGACAAACAGTGCTTGTCCGAACGGCACGACGGGTTCTCCACCAATGTGATGAAGATGACGAAATCTTGGTCCAGGTGTCGCTGGCACTGTAGCTTTTCCTTCGCGCTTCGGCCGCCCATCTAGTCGTCAACAATCACCCCCAATGTGGTCTTTGATCAACGCTTGATCGACGCCATTGGCGATCTATAATGCGTTAATTACATAAAGTTAAAACATCATATTGACCTATGATGTAACGAAATTCCAATGTCCCTTGCCTGCTCTCACAAACCATGGAAGGCAGCGGTGAAGTGCGTCATAGGAAATACAACAGAAAGATCTGCGCGAGTACAAAACATTGAGAATACCCAGGGCCAGCGGTAGAATCACCTGCTACAGGATTTCCTTTATCACATACTCCAATTGCTTTCAGACTACTGGAACCAAGGCTTGTCTCACAACCGACCATGGCCGCCTCAGCAGAAACCCTCTTTGACTATCTAGGCGAACGCTACGAAGATGCCTTCTCCAGCAGCCCCTACCTCATCTCAACAATCCGCACTGCAATCGACCAACTCCCGCCTAAGAGCCATATCCTTGATATCGGCAGCGGGACTGGAAACCCTACGTCCGCAATGCTAGCAGGTGCAGGCCACAAAGTACACGGCATCGATGTCTCCAACGAAATGGTCAAGGTCGCCTCCCGAAAGATACCATCCGGGACATTCCAAAAGGCTGATATGCGGACATTCACACCACCGAACGGGCAGAAGTTTGATGCAGTCTTTGCAATTCTTTCCCTCTTCCAGATTACGGCTGGTAATACATATAGCGTTTGCTTTCGGTTTGGGGAGTGGGTGAAACCTGGTGGGATTGTTATTGTTGGTGTTAGCCCGAGTAACAGTCTGGATCCTGGGATTGGAACATACGATCTCACCTGGGACTGCGTACGGTACTTGGGGAAACCGTGGATGGATCAGTATACCAACGAGACTTTCTTCTCGGAGGATGCGTGGCGCCGGATGCTGGGGGATGCTGGGTTTAGAGTTGAGGCGGAGACATTCTATGATTTTGTTCCCGAGGATGCGAAGCATCAGACTCCAGAACGGCATCATTTCTTTATTGCAAGAAGGACTGGGGGTCAGAACCCTCTTTTGGGCCCTTACTGCCTGCCAAAGGCCGATGAGAAGGGTATTGCACCCGTTGCGAGACCTGCTGGCATTATTCCTGATCGTCTGACTAGTGCAGACTTGGAAAAGCTATATTCCAGCCTAAGCAGAAAGGGCAAAGTGTTATACCTTGGATCTCGACAGACATTGTCCGCTACCTACTCTTCAAAGTTTGAATTAAACGACGGCCCCTTCGACACCCTCCCATTCCCATCCGAGACTTTTACCTCGGTCCTAGTTTCCTGGAAACTCGGTACCCTCACGGACTACAGAAAGACACTTTCCGAGACAACCCGAGTAACAAGTCGCGCCCCAGGTTCGCAAATATGCATCATCCAAGGCGCACCTGATAACGAGGACATCAAGATCTTCAATAGCCTTAACGCTCGCCAGGCGCCAAAGGTACCCCACCAGGGCCGCCTTCTGAAGACCGCGATAGAATGTTTGGCAGACTATGGATATGGAGATGTATCGTTGTCTAGGGTTAAAGCGTGGTATGACTTTCCAGAGTGTGGATTGGAGAAGCGCAGTGATGCTGCCACCGATCTCATGATGGAACTGTATGCAGTGGAAGATGAGCCTGGAGAGGATATAAAGACTGAGCTACGATCGAAGCTGCGCCTACACTTTGAGGATGGGACAACTGCTGTGGGGAATGATATGGTCTTGCTTACGGCCAGGGCCTTTCCGAACTGAGGTCACCTCTCTATCATAACCAGTCTCGCCTTCTATGTACACCACCCAATATATCTAAAAAATATACCTAAAATGCAAATTCTCCCGATCCGTCACATCCTCAAACGCATGCGTGTACCCAACATCAGGAACAACCTGCCCATCCCTAACAAGCCCTTCCCTCTTCTTATTCATCGCAGCATACCACATCCTCAACGCAATCAATACAACAACCATAACCCCAAAACACCCCAGCAGAATCGAAAACGCAAGATAATACCTCGGCGCATCCTTATCCCGAAACACCTGCGGCCCTATCGAATTCCCCGCAGCCCAGCACACAAAATTACTGGCAATAATAACGCTCTTCTTCGTTTGACCGGCTACATTTCTCGATAACAGCGCGAGGGATAGAGACGTTAATGTAAAAAATGAGTAGAAAGCCCAGTACGCGATCAACAGCCCGACTTTTCGCGATGGGTCGAAGGGGATCCCGATGAGGATAGATGTGCAGATCACAGAGGGGACCAGCGACGCAAGCATGATGTAGATCGTGCTCTGGTATCTCCGGTCAAGGTATGCGGATAGCAATAGGGCAATGGTTATAACTGCGCCGTTTACCATTGTTAATAGTTGGGTTTCGCGCGTGGAGTACCCGAAGGACTTGATGATTATGTTTGCGTAAGCCCCGATTCCGCCCGCGGGGATTGTGCTGCAGATTTGGATTATGGCGAAGGCGTAGACTGCGTAGTACACATTATTAGAACTTTGCCCCCTTTACTATAGAGTGCAAAAGTGGGAAGGGGAGCGAGGACTCACGCTGCGGATCAGTAAGCGCATCCCAAACCTGCTGGACCCTAAACGTGCGATTCTGCAGCCCCGTCTGGTTCTGTCGAACCCGCTCAATCATGAGTCTTTTATCATTCTCTGTCCAGCATTTCGCGCGCATCGGCGAGTCAGGCATCCAAATGAAGACGAAGGCGCCCCAGAGTACGGTGATTATCCCGTAGGTCATGAAGAGGCTTTGCCAGGAGGATAGGACTGATGTTGATGGGATGAAGGAGAAGCCGTAGGCTAGGAGGCCGCCGAGAATGTTTTGGAGGCCGTTCATCATTATCCTGTTTCTTCTTGTTAGATTGGGAAGTCTTTTAGGAGGGCGTAAAAAGGGGAGGGAGGGGAGGCGAACCAGATTGTGAGAACACTGGACTGCTCTTCGCGCTTATACCATGTTGCTGAGAGAAGAACGAACGTGGGCTGGCAGACTGTTTCGAATATACCCATGAATATACGTAGGATAATTAGGGCAGTGAAGTTGTTTGCGGCCGCGATGAGAGTGATGCAGATTCCCCAGAGGAAGATGTTCAGCGAGAGCCATTTTGCAATGGGGACGCGTTGGAGGATCCAGTTTTCCTGTTTATGTTACGGCCATGCTCGGACTATAACAAGAGCGTAAAGAATGGAATAGAACTTACCGGAAACTCAACAACAAGAATAGCAAGATACACAACCGTCGTAAGCCATTGATACTGCAGGTACGCTCGTCAGCAACAGCAACCATCACCCGTTATACTGGAATCACCTACTTGATTTCCCTGCAAACCCGTATCCTCAATAATCCCCATAACGGATGCAAATGACAACGCCCCCTTATCCAGCGTCTGAATAAGGTACGTCACAACCATAACGACAAGAACCCGCTTATCAATCATCCGCTTCAACCGCTTACTCGTTTCTTCATCGACTTCGATTGCAACGTCCGTGGCATACTGTGCGACTTCATGGTCGACGAGGTTATGATTCGTGTGGTTCTTTTGGGGTGTCTCGTCGTGAGTTGCGGCTGGGGTGTCAGTTACTGGGTCGTCGGGACGGGCCATTTTGTTCGGGGTTGAAGCGTTGTTCGTAATCAAATATGATATGATATTATTAGGAGAATCTCAGAACAGGATGGATGTTCGACACTAAACTTTCTGTTTGGAACGCTGGGGTGCGTTGGGGATATACGGACCCTCCACTCTGTCCCCCACGGGGTATCTCCACACGAAGGGTCCTCGTAGGAGGAAGTGAAAGTAACATCATGATTCAAACATGCATATATATTGGAGAAGAAACCCTTCGGCATTTCCAAATACAAGCAATGATCTGCGACGTCCTTGCAATCCACGCCTTAAGGAGAAAGTAACCCGACACGCCAACTCGGTATTCGGTGTAGCACAGCCCGACCCCGCGTCAGGCCATACAAAGCGCGAATGCTACGTCAATTTCTCTGCTTCCGATGACCAAGATTGAACTTGAGCTTTTGCCCAGTGGAGACTATGTTCGAAGATACTTTCGCAAGCCATAACCCCGAGGAGGGCGCGCTGTCTCTGCTCGGTGCACCCATCATACTCGATGAGAATGACTACGAGGGTCTGCGGATTGCTGTCGGGAATCTTGCCGATGATATTGCCAAGGTTACTGATTGTACACCTCCAAGGGTTATTCACTCCGTCGGTGAAGAGAGTACAGTTCCTGTTGCTATTATTGTTGGTAGTTTAACAGAGTCGTCCTTTATCCGCTCCCTGATAGAAGAAAGCAAGCTCGATCCCACAAACATTCAAGGGAAATGGGAGACATACACCACCGCCGTTATCGACGAGCCTATAAAGCATATAGAGAGAGCCCTGGTTATTGCGGGAAGTGACAAGCGCGGAACTATCTATGGAGTTTATACACTATCAGAGCAACTTGGCGTTTCACCGTAAGCAAACTCTCCCTCCTTCCCCTTTCCATATACATAGGTACTTCATCTAACAGGTACAAATAGATGGCACTGGTGGGCCGACGCCCCCATCCAAAAATCCAGCTCCATCTACGCCCTAAACACAACAACCAGCAATGGCCCACCGAGTATCAAATACAGAGGAATATTCATCAACGACGAGGCGCCCTCGTTAGCAGAGTGGGTGCACGAGAAGATAGGTCCGAAGTTTAACGTTGAATTTTATAAGCGGGTTTTTGAACTTCTTTTACGGTTGAAGGTATGCCCTTTTTCTTCTCCTCTCCTACTTCAAGACAAGACGGCCTTCGTTGACTATGTGGCAGGCGAACTTCCTCTGGCCAGCAATGTGGTTCGGCTACCCACACCCAGGAAGCAATTTCTTCATGGACGACCCATTAAACCAAGAGACAGCAGACCGCTACGGGATCGTAATCTCAACAAGCCACCACGAGCCCATGCAACGCGCTATGAATGAATGGTTCGATGAGCCTTATCATGAGAAGGACGGGACGTGGTCGTGGTTGAAGAATAAGGAGAAGATAACGAAGTACTTTCACGAGGGGGCGCAAAGGGCAAAGGGGTACGAGAGTTATATCACTATGGGGATGAGGGGTGATGGGGATCGGCCGATGGATGTTGATGATCCGGCGGGTGTTGTTAGGGAGGTTCTGCAGACGCAGAGGGAGGCTATTAGGGGGGCATTTGGAAGGGAGGATGCTGTTCCTCGTGGGTATTTACTTTCTTGAAATGGGCGGGCAACTGACTTTGACAGAGCTTATGGCGCTGTATAAGGAGGTCCAGGAGTACTATGAGGATGGCCTTGAGATACCCGACGATATTACCCTGCTTTTTGCGGACGATAACTTTGGGTCTATCAGACGACTGCCCAAGGGTGACGAGAGGAATAGACGGGGTCGAGCAGGGGTATGACATCCCCCTTCAAGATTAAAGCAAGGCTCACTCTCCAGATCTACTATCACCTCGAATACGTCGGAGAACCACGAAGCTACAAGTGGTTGAACAGCAACTCCTGCGCAAAAGTCTGGCATCAGCTGGAACAGGCGTACCATACCGGCGCGGACCAGGTGTGGGTATTCAATGTCGGGGATATCAAGCCACTGGAGATGCCTCTCACGTTCGTCATGTCGCTTGCCTGGAATATCCATGAATTCGATAAACACGACCTAAATCCATTCTTGAATACGTTCTTCGAAAAGACACTGCATCTCGAAGAAGCTCAAACGAAGAAATGCGCAGAGCTCCTGCTCAAATACGACAAGTTAGTTGCACTCAGAAAACACGAACACATCGAAGCAGACACATTTCCCCTAACAAACTACAACGAAGCCGATTCCATCCACCAGCAATGGAAAGAAATACTGAACCAAGCCGAAGACCTCCAAAACCACATCCCACCCGCCAAAGTTCCCTCCTACTTCCAACTAGTCCTCCACCCCATAAAAGCAAGCTACATCTACATCTCCCTCCGAATAACCCAAGCAAAAAACAATCTCTACGGCCAACAACGCCGAAACAGCACAAACATCCAAGCGCAAGAAATCCTCCACCTCTTCGACAAAGACTTCACCCTCAGCGAAGAATACCACGCCCTCCTCGACGGGAAATGGAACCATATCATGCGCCAGCCGCACTACGGGTATAGCAATACATGGCATGCTCCGTCTCGGGATATGATAAGTGGAATATCGTACGTGCAGACGCGCCAGAATTCGAATCCAATCGCTGGATGGATTGGTGTAGCTGTAGAAGGGCACCCGGGCGTGAGACCTGGTCTCACGAATGAGGAGTCTGATCGGACGCATCCGAGTCGGAGGGATCTTGTTCCTGGTGTTACTGTTGCGCCGTTGGAGAGGTATGGAGCGGAAACGAGGTCTTTTGAGATTCATTGTCGGGGGAGTAGAGGTGTGTCTTGGAATGTGGACTCTCCGTATCCGTGGCTTGGGGTTGCACCGTCTGCCGGGAGGATTGAGGCCAGGGGTGATGACTGTCGCGTTGAGATCTCGGTGGATTGGAATACTGTTCCAGAGGAGTTTGATCAGGAGATACTGATTGACCTACGTTCAGCTCTGGGCGACCATGAGCAAATCCATGTTCCTGTTCGAAACCGCATTCCAGAGAGGGATACCAAAGGCTTCGTCGAAGCAGACGGGCACATCTCGATGAATGCTACCTCGTACCAAGGCCAACTAAATTCTTCCTACAGATATCTCCCTCACCTAGGCCGGACAGGAACCGGCGCGATAACTTCATCCCTCGAGATTCCTGTCGACGACGCCCGTTTCCACTCTCAGTATCTCGCGTACCCATTTATAACATTCACACCGACACCCTCCGCAACGCTAATCCTATACTTTACATTCACGCTCGATACAAATCTCGATAACCCCATGACCTATAACATCCAGCTCGATGAGGACCCCGTCGACAATTACCGCCTTATCCCGGCCCCCTCCAGTCCGGGTAAATTACCCGAGGGATGGAGCGGAGGTGTTATGGATTGTGTTTGGAGGAGAGAGCATAAACTTGATCTTTTGAGGCTGGGACAGCATGAGTTGAGAATTGGATTTTCGAGTCAGAATGTTATCTTGGAGAAGATTGTGATTGATTTGGGCGGGTTGAGGGGGAGTTATTTAGGGCCACCGGAGAGTCTGTTTTTTGGGTAGGAGGGTAGAGGGGTATACTACTAGGCATAATGGTACTTTAAGAGTCTTGCTGAGACATTTTGCTTGTATATGCTTTGCTTGGCCGGGTTTCATGGAACAGATATAGTTTTGATAGCCCGCTTCGTGCCCCATACAGACTTGGCGGTCGTGCGACACAGACAGCCATTTCTTAATGCCAGGAGCATACTTTCATAGGGCAACGAAGTAATTATCAGTCAGCGCTCACACTTCTGGTTGATGGTCCACATAACCAGTCACTGGACTTGTGCCCATCTTCAACTGGCTGCGCTGCCTGAATCTCAGCCCGTATCAGCCACGTCTCACGCCATCTCACCCATGTCTATGCAACCCCCGACAGCGCCCGGCGTCAAAGAAACCCGAACTTCGTTGCCCCGAAGATGAACCAGATCCGTATGGCTATTTAAGGTAGCCTTTCTTTGAGTGGATGTTGTCTAAGTGCTTTGATTGAGGTGGTTGTAAGAGCGAAAGTCAGATTCTGCGGACCCGAGACTGTCGTATGGATATCCGGGTCATTATCCCGTTGGCTGCATTTACTGTTGAAAGAGGTTTGAGAAATAACATTCTCAATTTACATCTGCCGAAAGAGTCCTTTTCAGGCCGATTAAGCCGTGTTCAATCCCTTTGGCACCGTGTCAGCCTTGGAAGGAGGAGGAGGGGGGATACGGGGTGGCTTCCCTTGTTCCTCGAATGGAATCCGACTACCGGGTCTCTTTATATTATTGCCGCTGCGAGAAAGGCTTTCCCACAATATTCGTCGGTTATTGATGCTCTAAGACGCCCTGTCAAACATAAGTACTGGGGTTCTCTCCCTGGTTTTGCTGTTCCACAACACTGTCCCCTTAGAAAAAAGTCTTATCACTATACCTTCTGCACCATGGTCAAAGAGACTATCCTACTTGGTATTGAGGTCACGGGGAAAGTGGCTGAGGTCTTTGAAAACAACGGAATTGCCAATGTCTTGTTTGGTTTCCTACCCTTGTGTCTTCACACAGCCGTCGATGATGTTTGGGTAAGACGTCCACAACGCATCAAGAGATTTACTTGTGCTTCAAGCATTCAGGCAGTGACGTATAACAGAAGCTAACCGTGATCTTAAATAGGATGTAGAGTTTGTGATTCCCGATGCCAAAATCGCAGACGCAATCAGCGCCCTTATCAAAAATGGATACGTTGAATGCACCAACGCGGATTGCGACGAGCTCAGCATGGAACACATGGTGAGCCCGTGCATACTCAAGTATCCAAAGCACCCGATTCCGATTGCCCACTTCCACATAGAACGGATTCCATTTGTGGTAGCGCTCTTTCGACAATCCACTCTGCTTCTGTATCTATCCCACGAGCTCACTCCCGAGAGGCCAGGTCCCGACCACCCCGAGCTGATGCTGTCGACGGATCCTCGTCTGCCGTCCTTCTACGACGAAGGGCCTCATAGCAGTTACTACGGGCCCTCGGGGCCATGGAGTGGACGGCCGCCAGTGCGAGTGCTGAATGCCACCGCGTTCACACAGGCGGTTCTCATGCTTTTCATGCGGGACTATCCAGCAACAGATTCCGACAAAGATAGAGTCATTGATAGGTTCTCGTTTACTTGGCAACGCATGGCCCGCTTGCTGGCCGGTCATTGTACACCCAACCTTCCGGAGAAGAATCTCCCCCGAGAGTTCCAGCTCGGTTGGAAGTACTTCTGCAGAAAGGGGCCCATAGAGCATAGCGAGTTCCTCCCACTCATGTGGCTCCGTAAGCACTTTACCGAGATCGAAGTCTTTCCGAACGATCTCCCTGAGGTCAACATCCACGCGTTTAGGGGAAGTAAGGTGATGTGGTCGTATCAGCAGCCCTGGGCGATGGATAGGTCTGTAATAAAGATTAGGCAAGACAACTTAGCGTTGAGTCCTCCCCTTGTCGTCTCTTTCATTGTTAATTTTTATCATATTCGGAACTTACAAAATTTACGATTCTTTGACTTTTCCTCTGCAAGATATCGCTCTTAGAATCTAACATCATCTCAAGGTTCAGCCCACCCAGCAGTGCAGTTGTTGCCCTAGACCAAGGGAAAGCCGATCAAAACAACTCTTGACGCATCCACATAATTCATGTCAATCAACGGCCATGCGCCTCGCAGCTCGTAAAAAAATTCCGCCCCTGCCAGCCGCAGCTCTAGACGACAGCCTCCGTCACCAAGTCATTCACAAGTACAGACTTTCAACCATAGATGATACAGATAACGTCCGCCCTTGGCCTTAACAATGCTCAATTGAAGGCATTTCTTAAGCTTACTGATCGGGCGTCAAAACGTCCTCGGTATCCTCTTTAAGGATCGATATGGTATCGGGTTGTTCCTGCCTCCCGGACATACCTCAGATCCTCCTCACGCTCACGAAGCTCAGTCTCACCTCCGCACCTTCCCCTCTCTCCCTCTTCCCCTCTCTCTATTTCTTTCTCTCTACGACTGACATGTGGACTCTTAGTGTTCGCATGGCGTTGAGTTCGGGGGTTCCGTATCCTGGATGCCAATGTACCGCTCCCATGCACCCGCCCATCCGTCTGTGCGGGATACAATATAGGGCGCAACGAAATATGCATCGAGCGCCAGTTCTATCTCCACTAACTATGTGGTTGTTTCTCAGGGCTATATAGAATACCCACGATGTCCCCCGACCTTCCTGATTTTAGCGGAAGGACACTGCGGCCCCGACTCTACCCCTAATGAACGAGGGCCGCCGTGGGCAATTTGCACTCCATAAGCTACGCTGAAGGGTTGATACCTTTTTCTGAGGTTGGGAGCTGAAGTTGTATTGTTTCGATCTCCTCCGCCAGAAAAAGAAACCGCACTGCGTCACCGGGAGAAGCAGGAGGTACATCAGGATAATTTTCGGCGAGGTTGGCAAAGCATCGCGATGGAATGATACAGGAGAGAGCTCGCCGCACTTATTATTTTTGCGCGTTGCTTAGATCCGGATGAAAACCACGCTCAAAAATCATCTTTGTTCAGCTCCTGTTATCTCTTTAAGGCCCAATGCTGCTGACCATCCGCGCGTGGTTAGTGGCCATGTCTCACACATCCCCTCGCCAACTTTAGCTGTTTACGCGATTGTCCGTCTCACATTCTCTATTGAGAGGCATTCATTGTTCGCTCTTCTATCACGCGGAGCCCCTGAATCTTGCGTTCTTCGCAAAGTGATTGCGTTTGAACTTCTCCTACACAACTCATCCGAATCGTTATACTGCTCCTGAACAAACCACCACGACCAACTTATTGATCCGTCATATTATGGTACTTCCCTGTTCACTTTTCTCACGATACCAAATTCCCCGTCATTCCCCGTCATTTTGCGCACGAAGGAACTACCCGAAATCATGGAATACATCGGACTGGCCAGCAACATCATAACCTTCATCGACGCCGGGTTGACAATAGCCTCGATCATCAAAGATATTCGCCGAACAACCAGCGGAGCGACAGCCGAGCACGAGAGGCTTGAAAGGGCCTTGGAGCGATTCAGATCTGAAACCAAGCAGCTGGACAACTACAAGCCCTCTACGAGCAGTGGTGGCGGGCCAGAAGAGGAACCTGTACGCAAGCTCGCAAAGGACTGCAGGTCAGTCGGGAAGGAGCTCAAGAAGCTTGTCACCAAGCTTCGCGCACGCAATCCAAGCTCCAAACGGTCGATTTATACCGCTGCCTTGAGAGTTTGGTGGAATCGTGACAAGTTGGATGAACATGTCAGGGTTTTCCAGATGTACGCCGCCGAGCTGGATCGGACTATCGCGACGTGGGACCGGTGAGTGGCTTTGTTAGCTCTGTTTTCATCATTTTTCCTGCAATGATGCTAATGTATCCATTCGAACACTGTAGTGCGAAAATCCTTGACCGGCTGACCGACATTGAAGACAATACTACGGCGACCAAGGGTGACCTCGTGACGCTGAAGAACAACATGGAGGCACTACGGGCGGCTTGCGATGCGACAGGCTTTTCCCAAAGCACGATAAATGTCATCAGAGACATCTTTGAGAAATCCATTCATGCGACGGACAGAGTGCGCCAGTCGAGAGTCCTAAAAGGTCTTCGTTTCGAGGGGATGAACGATCGCTTTGAAGCCGTGGAAAGCCCACAATCCGACAATTATGACTGGCTAATCGGCAAGCCTAAGCGTGGCAAGACTACTGTTGTTCAAGACTGGCTTCAAGGCGGCTATGGTATTCTCCCCATTGTTGGAAAACCAGGCGCTGGGAAGTCCACCCTGGTGAAACACCTCTTTTGCTCCGAGCAGGCGGACCGTCGCCTCAATGAATGGGGCACACGCGACGGGAAGACGCTAGTCAAGGGAAGATTTTTTTGCTGAAAGCCAGGTAGCGATATGCAGAATTCCAGGAAAGGTCTTGTCAAAGGTCTTTTGCAGAGCATTGCCGACAACTCGCCTGGCCTTATACCGACTCTGTTCCCCAACGAGTGGAATGCCAGCATGGATGATCCAGGCATTTTCTTCGACAGCGCGGACAATCTCGAAACGGCCTACCGCAGTCTTCGATCCCTCGACATTTTCTATGAGAAACACAAGTTCGCTATCTTCATCGACGGCTTGGACGAGTACGGATCGGACGAGTATGGTAAAGAGACCATAGACCTGATGCGGGAACTCACAGAATGGAACGCAAAGCACCAAGATGATGTCAAGATCTGTGTCTCGAGCAGACCTAATACCGATTTTCTCCAGCACTTTAATGGCTACCCCGATCTGCGATTGCATGATGTGAACCGAGAGGCTATTGAGAAGACAGTGTCAGAAACACTTAGGGGAAACATTTACTTTGTCAATCTCGCTCGCAACTGCCCAGAGAGGATAAAGAAACTCATCTCCAAGGTCACATCCAAATCGGAGGGGATATTCCTGTGGACGACATACGTACTTCGGCATTTGGAACGAGGATTGCGGAAAGGAGATTCGCTCGATGAGCTTGACGCCAAAGTTGAGAAGCTCCCAACGGAGATTGACGATCTTTTTTTCAATCTATTCACCTCTATCGATTCCGACTACCAGGAAGAAGCGTACGCACTCCTTCAAGTAGCCGCCATTTGCCCGAATAGGTGGCCGATATTTCGGTTCTCCTTCGTCTTGGATTACCTCAAGGACTCTGATTTCGCAAGCAAACTTCAAGGGCCAATGCCGGAGGAATGCATCGAGGACCGGCTCCAGAGAATTGAGAGGAGAATTACTGAAGCCTGCAATGATCTTCTTGTCGTCGAGAAAACAAGATATCCGTCTGGCAGCAGGGGCCAGCACCTTCTGACTCACCAACATCATGTCCTTCTCACCCATCGGTCGATTTTCGAGTTTCTTCAAAGCGACAAAGTTCAATTCCATATTTCCAGTCAGTTGAGACAGTTTGATCCGTATAAGGCCGTTTGCAATACTCTACTAGCCCATATCAAGTCAGAAGCTAGTGAAGTATATGTCTCTTGCGAGGAGAGAATGGATCGTGTGCCCGATCTGCCCTGCCAACTGCCCAAACGAACCAACTTTGAGTCGGATATCTACGACCTCTTATGCATGTACCGAGACCAGAAACAGCACGTGCCTGGCGACATTGTGGAGTTTCTCTGTATCGCAAGTGACGCTATCTCCCAAGTGTACCGTCACGCCAAATTATCCACACCCAACGGGCTTGAGACCATTTGGAACCAACACCCTTCGACAACGGTCCCCCTCAAGGAGAAGGTACTGGTTATGGCCGAGATTCTCGGGGCCATCAAACACATCCCTGCGATGGTCCACCAAAATCCGCGGCAAGCCGACCTACACATCAGTCTATTTGGCAGTGGCATTCTGAATGTCAAATTGTCTTTAGCCGGATCTTTCCGGGCACTTCAGACCTTTTTCGATTCCGGACATTCACCAAATAAACCATTAGGATCGCAAAAAATAACCTGCTGGATGCAGGTGCTCGCAAGCTGGGTACGCCGTGTCCGCCATCCTATACAGATGATCCAGAGCCTCCCGCACCTTGCCTTTTTCATCCTCATGGGTGCAGAGCCAAGAGTCTCTTTTACACTTTCGTCAGCGGACGATCACGGACGGGGAAAGATCACGATTCTTGTTGGAGGAGCGAAGCACGCTGTTATCATTCCTATGCGCGGGAGAGGAATTCCGTGGCTCTTGCGCTTCCTCAAAGAAAAAGGGCCCAATGTACATCTTCAGTCATTCCTGCAAGAGGTGTACCGCGACGACTCGGAATCCGTGGTACAGGCTATTGACTGGGCACTGGATCACGAAGGACTGCCGTACAAGGATCGGCGTCGGGGACTTAAAAGACCAGTTTGGCGACATCGTTCCCGAACGCGTCGCTGCACTATACGCCTCAGCAATGTAGAGAGTCCTAGTCGCTGGAAAGGAGCTTTGGTGGGAGAGGAGTGAGTGGCATGATTGATGTCTCATTAGGTTTCTATTCTACTTTTTTCGCATCTCAATAGACGTTACTTATCTCTTTCCATCCAAATCCTTGAACAAATCGTACCCAAAGTCGCTACTGCTATCATTGAACCGCAGCTTTCGATCAATCCCCCGAATCTTCTTCACATCCTCCTCGTCAAGTTTAAAGTCACCCTCAAAGTTCGCCCGAATCCGCTCCGGCGTCTTCGACTTTGGAAGAACCGAGTGCCCCTCCGTGATAGCCCACGCTGCAAAAGAAAGTCCTCGTCAGCAAGACCATCCACAAAAATCTCAAGCAAGGAAGCAGGCAAACATGGACATACCAAGCGCAACCTGCGCACTACTCTTCCCATACTTCTTCCCAACCTCAATCAAAACCGGATCCTCAATCATCCGCCCTATATTCCCATCCCTCGAGTAAATCTCGTTCTGGTTGCCCAGCGGCGAATAGTGCGTGACGTGGATCCCATTCTTCTTATGCCAGTCTGCGAAACTACGCTGCTGCAGCCACGGGTGCGATTCGAGCTGGTGCACTGCTGGTGGGACTGTTGCGGAGCCGAGCAACCGCTCCATCTCGGCTTTGCTGAAGTTGGAGACGCCAATGGCTTTTACTTTTCCGGTTGAGAGGAGTTTTTCCATGGCTTTGTATGTCTGTATCTTGTTAGTGGGTTCATATCCTGGCTGGGAGGAGGGAGTGGGTTGGTAGTGATGTCTCACGTCAAGATAATCAATGTCGGCCGTAGCGGGACCACCACCTTCACCCTTGGGGAATTGCTCAGGGCCCGGCTTAAATGCAACGGGCCAATGCATGAGAAGTAAATCGACATAGTCGAGACCTAGATCGTTGAGCGAGTCTGCGAGGGCCTGCTCAATGTCGTCGGGGTGATGCTTGTTGTTCCAGATCTTGGTCGTTAGGAAGATTTCTTCGCGCGGGATGCCGGAGTTCTTGATTGCGCGGCCGACGGCGGGTTCTGTGCCGTATCTATTTCACATTGTTAGTTAAGCTCCAATGGTTGGCTTGGTGGGTGTGGTGGGGTGGGAAGGCATACACTCGCGCGGTGTCAATGTGGCGGTACCCGGCTTTTAGGGCTTCGGAGACGGCGTTCTCCTGGGCGTCGGCGTCTTGCCAGGTGCCGAAGCCGAGGGCGGGGATTGTGGCGCCAGTGTTGAGTTTGAAGGTTGTCATTTTGGATGTGTATTACTCTTGGTGTATGATATGTTGAACTCGTGAGTTCGTTAAGCTTAGGAATGTTGGCAAGCGTGCGCTTGCACTGTTATATAGCTGGCTACCGTGGGCGGTGGTGATGGTGGTGCCTGACGTCAAATTGATGTATGGGTCCATGACGTGGGTATGAACTGCGAAGAATTATGAATCGGAGCCTTGCGGGTTACAGTTTGAGAAAACGTGAAATATTCTATAGCCAAGGAAGTTAGCTATCGGGTCGAGCGATTGCCTGATTCGGGGTTTATTTTATGCATGAGTTAAGGCTGATGTAGCTGTGGCCGTCTATCTTGTAATGCCAAGAAATTCCTGCCAAGCTATCTATCTGCTATTCTATTTCTCTTTCTCCTTTCCCCACCCACCACCACCAGCAGTCATAATCACAATGCGATCATGCGTAGATACATGAATCGTATTCTTCCCTCCAATATTCACAGTATGATCCTCGCCCGTCTCACCATCCTTCGTAATCCAAAGATTCATACCGGGTTCCGCATTCTCGCCGCCCTCAAGCCCATAAGGACGATGAACCCGTCGCTCAGAAAGAATAGAGCAGTCCATGGGCGTCAAGAACTCAATCTCCCGCACTACCCCTTCACCACCGGGATGCGCTCCCTTCCCACCAGACCCCGAGCGCAGCGTAAACTGTCTAAGTCGGGTGGGATACCTCTTCTCCAGAATCTCAGGGTCCGTTATCCGCGTGTTCGTCATGTGCACGTGGATACCAGACTCGCCGTCCCAGCTTGGTCCCGCGCCACTGCCTCCTGCGATGGTCTCGTAGTATCCAAAGCCGGGGATCTCTTTGCCGCTCTCTGGGTCATTCTTGGCGTTTGTGCCGAAGGTCAGGTTGTTGCAGCATCCTTGGGAGGCGGCGCAGGCGCGGAAAGCCTTGAAGACTGTGTCTGTTACACGCTGGGATGTGACGACGTTTCCGCCTACCACTGCGGCGTTCTTTGTTGGAGAGAGGATGCAGGATGGTGGGACGCGGATGTCGATTGGGGCTAGGCAGCCTTGATTCAGGGGCATGTCGGCGTTGATCATGCAGCGGAGACAGTAGATGATTGCCGAGTGGGTGATTGCGATTGGTGCGTTCCAGGCGCCGTAGACTTGGGGACCTGTGCCGTCGAAGTCGAAGACTGCGGAACCATCGTCGCCGTTAATAGTGACCTTTAGCTTGATGGGGGTTCCGTCGTCCATGTAGTCCACTGCTTCGAGGGGTTTTCCTTCGAATTTCTTGTAGAGGTCCTTCAGCAGATTGCGGACTGCTGTTTCGGCTGTTTCCTGAATCGCGTACATATACTTGTGGACTGTTTCGACGCCGTATTCGCCAAAGAGGGCTTGAATGAGGGTTATACCGCGGGTGTTTGCGGCGATCTGGGCTTTAAGGTCGGAGATGTTGTCACTGAGGCAGCGGGCTCCGGAGCATCCGTCGTATTGAGCTGGCTTTTTGACGAGAAGTTCGATGATGCGCTCCTCGTCGAACTTGCCGTCGCTGACGATCTTGTCGCCTTCGATTGCGGCGCCTTCTTGCCATAGCTCGGTTGACTTGGGAGGCATTGACCCGGGTAGGATACCGCCAATGTCGGCGTGGTGGCCTCGCGATGCGACGTAGAACATAATTTCGCTACCGCCGGGTTTGTCGAACACAGGAGTGATGACCTGCACTGTTAGCATACGGACGTTGTTTAGGCTGGGAAATAAGAATTACAGTAATATCAGGCAAGTGAGTACCACCACAACTAGGATGGTTCGCAACAAGTACATCCCCATCCTTCAAGTTGCCCTTCCACTTCTGATGCTGGTAGCGAACAGCGAACTGCATGGACCCAAGGTGAACCGGAACATGAGGTGCGTTGGCGACAAGCCCACCGTCTGGCGAGAATAGTGCACAAGAAAAGTCAAGGCGTTCCTTGATGTTTGTTGAAACAGCAGTCTTCTTCAAAGTTCTACCCATTTGCTCTGCAATGGACATGAATCTGTGACCAAAGATACTGAGCTTTATTGTGTCAATTCCTGATTTGGCCTCTTCAGCTGCGGATTTCCCTTCCTCCAGGTCAATGACGATGCACGTTTCTAGCACGCTGGCGACAGCGCCGGGAACGACAACGATTGTCTGGGTGTTATCGATGATGATGGCTGGGCCCTTGATACGGGAGTTTTTCTCTATGCTATCTAGTTTGTATACGGGGGTATCGAGACGGTCGGACTGGCCGTCGAAGAAAGTCTTGGTGGTAAGGTCTGGGGAGCTCTTGATGTCTTGCATGGTAGCGTCGCGAAGTTGAACCAAGGGACTCTTCTCATCGCGCACTTTGGATGCAGCGATAGTACGGACTCGAATGTCGTCCACGAGAACCGGGCGGTCTGAGTTAAAACCAAATTCTCTGCGGTGTCGCTCTTGGAACTTTTCGATAAACTCGGTGTTGTCTTCGGGCTCGAGGATCATAAGGCTCGTGTCAGATCCATCATAGCGGAGGTTGAGGTACCGCTCGTGCCGGACCTGGTCTGCAGAAAATCCCTGTTCTTTCATATCTTTGACTGCAGAATCGGTCATTTCACCAAGTTTCTTGTTCAGTTTGTCCTTGGATGACTCGTATTGCGTCGAGAGTGGTTCCTGAGACTCCTTGACGACTTCCGCCAATGCCAATCCGTACGCCGAAAGTACGGAAGAGAATTTGTGAATGATGATTCGGGAGATTCCCAATGACGCAGCCACGGGGCATGCATGCTGGCCTCCAGCACCTCCAAAAGATGCGAGATGGTGAGTGCCAGTTTCGAAGCCTCGGGCTTCAGTAAGGTTTCTGATCGGGCGCGCCATCGATTCATCGGCAACCTTCAAGAATCCTTGCGCAACTTCCTCCGGGGTGTATTCTGAGTCCCCTCTTCTCCTCCGCTCAGCATTGACAGTATCAGTTAGTTCCTTGAACTTCTTGGTTGTGATGTCGAGATCGAGCGGTTGGTCTTCGTTTTCGCCGAATATGTGAGGGAAGAACTGAGGCAGTAGGCGGCCAAGGAAGAGGTTCGCATCGGTGACGGTCAACGGTCCACCCTTGCGGTAGCAAGCAGGGCCCGGGTGAGCTGATGCTGATTCCGGACCAACATAGAATAAGCCATTGCGCCAGGACAATATGGAACCACCTCCAGCGGCGACAGTATTGATATCTAGCTGCGGCGACTGAATCTGCACTCCAGCAAGTCGAGAACCAAAAACATGCTCAAGGTGACCGTCAAAACGAGAAACATCGGTTGAAGTACCTCCCATGTCGAACCCGATGACTGGTGTCTTTTCCTCCGCATCCCAGCTCGTTGCCGCGAATCCAACAACGCCAGCCGCCGGTCCAGATAAAATGGCCTTCAGTCCACTGAATTTCCGGAAGTCAACTAGACCGCCGTCTGACTGCATGAACTCGAATCGGCAGGTATGTTGATTGGCAAGTCCGCCCTCAAAGCTCGAGGAGATCGAGTCGATATAGCTCTTGATGACTGGCGTGAGGTATGCGTCCGCTGCAGCGGACATTCCTCGTGGCACGATCTTGATCATTGGTTGGAGCTTCGATGATAACGTAACCGAGAATCCCATCCCCTCCGCCATCTCTCCGATACGCCGCTCGTGCTCAGGGTAGGCATATGAATGCACCAAAGCCACAGATAATGACTGAAACCCCTCCTTCTTGAGACGTTCCAGCTCAGGACGAACCTTCTCGAGATCCAACTCTTTGACAACGCGGAACTTTTCACCAGTCACACCCTCCACAAGCTGGGCTTCTGAAAAGCAGTCCTTGTCTGTCAGCGGGTGGACAGGGACAACCCGCTCATCAATCTCAACGACTGACTCGGGAAGCACCCCTGGTCGGGCCATTGTCAGATCGAAGATGTTTGGACGAGACTGATCTCCTATTCTCAGGAGGTCGCGGAATCCCTTTGTGGTTAGGAGGGCGGAACGAGCACCCTTTCTCTCGAGCAAGGCATTTGTGGCGACCGTTGTACCCATGCGCAAACTCTCAATCGGTCCAAGTTCCAAAGGCTTCCCTCTTGGATGTGGCTTGCCCGTAACCTGCTCCAGGATCTGGCGAACACCTTCTGTTGGAGCATCTTGATAATGTGCGGGGTCGACGGAGAGCAGCTTCAGAATGATATCGGGCCGACCAGGGACGACAGCGTGGACGTCGGTGAAGGTACCACCGCGGTCGATGGAAATTGTGATTTTGCCGTTCTCAGCCATGGTTTCTCCTGTCGTAAAGTTGGTTGATGGAGTAATCTGGATCTGATCTGAAATCGAGTGAGGGGAGAAATGGGGGGAGCTTATCAGAGCTTAGTACGGCATACTGTTCGAACAAAAGGGCAATAACTCTTATTACACGTAATCAAGCGTATACCGCCTAATCAACCGCCTACCTTGTAAGCTTTGCCTTAATATCTCTTTTAATTCTTAATATAATCTCCTATTTGTTTAAATAAGACTACAGAATGCCTCGGCCATCTATAAATCTTGAGCCTTTTCAGGCAGAGATCTCTAACCTATACCAAACTGGCACAAATCCTCGTGCTATTGCAGATATCATCAGCAATCGATATGGGATTAAGGTTGGAGAGCGTACGATTAAGACCCGTCTCAGTATATGGGGTTCTCAGAAGTCAAATCGTACGGCTTCTCGTGATACAG
>NW_027396928.1:0-35166 GCF_047715825.1 Aspergillus stella-maris | reverse complement strand
CTGATATGCAAACTAAACGATCTAAGCATATCGATATTCGATATCACTATACGCGTGATATGGCCGATCAAGGCATCATTCAAATCAAGCAGATACCTACCGCCGATATGGTTGCGGATGGCTGTACGAAGCCTCTAGGATCTGAAGCTCACTCTCATTTCATTTCTCTACTAGGTCTCCACCGTGAGGACCAGTAATTCATGTATCTACACTCGTTTTTGATGACTCGCTCGCTCGAGGGGGGGTGTCGGAGCATACTGCCACCCGTTACCGCCTGCCCCTAGGGTCGACCTCGCTTAGTCATACATTAGTCAGGTAGAGTTATCTTAGCTAGGCGGCCATACCAGCCACCCAATGGAAGATTATCCATCACTTCCCACACCTTGGAGATGACGCGGTCACGAGGGGGCAAGTATAGAGTCACGTGAAAGGGGTGCTGATCAATCCGCGGCTAAACCGAAAGCGAGTGGCTAGACCGGACTTAGTAATAGATCCGCAGCCAGGCACCGTGGCAGTGGCAGATGAGTGTCAGAGTGGCACCTGCAACGCTCTAGTCGACTCCATCTTGCTGTTCCCCAGAACTTCTTGCTGCGTTGTCCACTCTCGCAGCCATCGCACAAGCTCTCCGCTCCAGAACACCTGCAGTGTGACTACATCTACTCGCTCAATGGGGATCTATGCCATTTAAATTGTCGCTCTCTTTTGGCACTCCGTTGACCTGAGAGCCCCTCAAACCCCGGCGCTCTCCGACTCTTCAATGTGATCCTGTACAGGACAGAATAAGCATTTATCATACCTTTCGCTCGTTTCCCTACTCGCCAAACTTCCGGAACCCTCGAAGCCGCTCATACAAGGTGGCTCCACGCAGCGAAAAGTCTTTTGATGGTTACGAGGGGAGAGACCCGACACTGCCCCGTTCCTCAAATGACCTCGAAATGTCCATGACTCGCACAAGTATGAACGAGCCCTACGATGGCAGGTCCCATCACGAACCGCTGCTCGACAATGAGCAGCAAGGGCGAATGTCAACCGGCGGTCATGGGTATGGCGAAGACGAAGACCGGCCCATGCTTCACCATTCGCGACGGTCGACAATGCGGAGTAAGAGCCCCGATGCTCTCGCGAAAGACCAGACTCGTCAGAAGTATTTTATAGCCTCGGGGTTCTTGATGCTCAGTTTGGCGAGCTTTGTGGTCCAGACGGAGACCGCCGTATACATCCAGCATGATCTGGGGTGGGACAAGCCGTACTGCATGCTGTAAGTATTGCACAAAGCCAGCTGATCTTCGCTGGACGGAAGTGCTAATGTTGTTTCCTTGATAATAGGTACCTCACGCACGGTTCTTGGTTCCTTCTCTGGCCCACACAGCTTCTGATACTTCGGATACAAAAGCGCAAGCTCTCATGGGAAGCATTTTGGCGTCGACATGTCAATCTGCTGTGGACGACGGGTCAAATGGTCGAATCTCAAGATCTTCATGTGACTTCGCGCGACCCCCACCGGTCACCCATTCTTTACCTCCTGAAGACAACTGCATTCGTGACAAGCGCGCTTACGATTGCCGGTGGCTCTTGGTATGTTGCGGTGAACCAAACGACTCCCAGCGATCTCACGGCGATCTACAACTGCTCTGCATTCTTCGCCTACGCCTTTTCAATCCCGATCCTCAAAGACAAACTACGCCTCGACAAGGTAGTTTCGGTTGGCGTGGCCATCATCGGAGTTCTGATCGTTGCTTATGGAGACCATGGGGAGAAGGGCGCCAATCATGAAGGAGGGTCTCGAGTGTTGGGTAATCTCATAATTGGTCTCGGCAGCGTACTATATGGTCTCTACGAGGTGTTGTACAAGAGATATGCCTGTCCTCCGGAGGGAACAAGCGCGGGTCGAAGCATGATCTTCGCAAACACATTTGGTAGCCTTATTGGGTCCTTTACCCTACTTGTGCTCTGGATTCCTTTGCCGGTCCTCCACATTCTTGGGCTGGAAACATTCCGATGGCCGACCGGTGAGGCCGCGTGGATGCTCATGATCTCCGTTGTTGCCAATGCTAGTGAGTTACCCCCTTGCCTGCTCATGAGATGAGCCCCCATCGTGAGAAAATAATTGCTGACTCTTTCAAACAGCATTCTCGGGCTCTTTCTTAGTCTTGATTTCTCTCACATCGCCTGTTCTTTCTTCCGTAGCCGCCCTCCTAACGATCTTCCTCGTCGCGATCGTCGACTGGATCCGAACCGGCCAGCCGTTATCCCTCGCCTCCATTATCGGTGGTATCCTCATCATGGTAGCATTCTTCCTCCTGAGCTGGAGTACCTACCGCGAGATGAACGAGGAGCAAAAGAAGCAGATCGAACAGGACGACGTCGAATCCGATATCGATGAATAGACTACCTTACCTAATCAACCTATAGATTGGACCGGGTGGATATTTCACATTCGTTGCATTTGCACTTTCATCACTCATTTATAGGGGGCATAGCTTGGGATATACACCTGATTGAATTTGTTCATCCCCATATAGGGACCACGATTTTATATACCAACAAGGCGTTCTGGATAGTCTACTTGAAGGGTTATAGCTCGGTTTGGCTTGGATGCCCTGTGCTTTTTTGTATCATATCTTGTCATTATCTTCTGTCAGTATAAATTGGATAGCGATCATTCAGCATGACCGGACTCTTGGGTTTCCTCATGCCACAATGGCACCTTGCCTATCAAGCACTCCTTCCGAAGAGCCTTCCTCTTACATATGACAACCACGTACGCAGTTTAGAGGTCCCGACTTCCCGAGCCACGGGAACCTTGCCTCCCCCACCGACCTTCTCAGCCCCATCTTCAGCCTTAGAAGCACCAGCACCAACAGCTTCAGCCCTAGAAACAATCCCCTCCAAAACACTCGCCAATTCATCCGGCATACTCAAAAACGGCGAATGCGAGCTCTTGATCCTCACCACCAATTCCGGATCCGTCCCCAGTTTCCCAGCCATCATCCCCTGCAACTGCGGCGGGAGAGCTCGGTCTTCTTCGGTGATTATGTATGCTGACGGTATAGTGTGCCACGGTTCATACGTTGCTGTTCCTGAAAACAGGATGCGGGATGTATGTTGCAGCGAGGCGTATTTTGCTTGGTCGGATGGTGAGACGTCGTGGAATGCGATTTCTGGGTTTGAGGTTACGCGGACGTAGTCGCCCTACACAGCATACTCTGTTATTGATGCGTTGAGGAGGCAAAGGAAAACACTTACATCAACCTCCATCCAAGGCAAATACTCCCCACCAAGCATATTCAAAAGACTCATCCCCTTATCCAACACAAACGCAGCCATATAAACAACCATAAGCACACCACCTTCCTTCCCATCCTTAACTCTCTCCTTCTTACTTAACCCCTCAACAGCCCCAGAGGCAGATATACCGCCGGATGAATGTCCGACGACAATGACGTCTTTTCCTTCATCTTCTACCAGCCGGCTCAGGATCGATCGGAGAGAGACGATATCATCGGTTAGTGTTCTGGTTGGTGGTTCGGCGCCGATGGACGGGTGTGCTGGGACTTCGGATGGTATGTTCTTTTCTGAGAGTTTGGTGCGGAGGGGCGTGAAGGGGTCGGGGGTAAGCCAGGAGCCAATCGAGAAGAGGATTGTTGGGGGTTGTTTTGAGGACATTGTGGATGTTTGCCAGCCAGGGACCTTAGGTAGGTATATGGAACCGACAAGTATGTTGCAACTCGAGATCAATATCTCGAGTGTAGTAGCTACGAAATGACAGCAGAGAGGACCAGAGGACAATCCCACCTTAAGAGGGAGGAACCTGTCACTAATACTCACTATGACCCGTTCGATAGCAAGCCCTCGGCTTTCGGTTCGGTTGCTCTAATCGTTCATGTCATGTTAGTCTAGGTGCCCTAATTTACTTAGTGCTACAACGGATTGAGTACTATGAGCGTAGCGGGAACAGATTAGGAATAGCATCACTTGAAGAGCCGGGGTCGATATCGCTTAGGTAGACTGGGCTATCTTGCTAACCGAACTACTAGACTAGTCTAACGGCCAGGAGGATCGGAAATGACAGATGGGTCCGGTCCGCTAGCAGCTTGCTTTGCTTAATCGGTCTCGTTGTTTGTGCCTTTGTAGCGCCATATCTATCACTAAGGTATCTATCTGCTCTGATGGTGCTCTAGACCTTAGGGACCTTTGTGTCTCAAGGCCTGTCCGTTTGACTCCTTCTGTCTTGGGATAGATCTCCGAGGTCAGAGTCCACAACATGTTTTTATGTCTCTGTATATGCCGGGTAAAGAGTGGTATGAAGTTACTACCTAGACTTGATACTAAGAATTGAATGACCCCCATGTCATAGACATGGACTCTTTTCTTCCCTGTTCAATGCCCCCTGCTGGGTTCTCATGCAAGGATTAGGTACCATGCCCTTGAGCCTTCAGAGAGAAAGCACCGTCCCTAAGAAACGGGTGACGACAGTTGTTCTCCCTGCGCTGGCGATTCTGTTCCTCACACTAGGACTCATCTCGCGCCAAATCAAGCGGATGCCTCTTGGCTTAGATGACTGGACTTT
Source organism: Aspergillus stella-maris (assembly GCF_047715825.1). Taxonomy (NCBI): domain Eukaryota; kingdom Fungi; phylum Ascomycota; class Eurotiomycetes; order Eurotiales; family Aspergillaceae; genus Aspergillus; species Aspergillus stella-maris. The sequence continues at coordinate 30,596 of NW_027396928.1, read as the reverse complement.
GATCCTTGGGCTGGTAGGTTGAATCAGGGAAAGCTTATGCGCATTACTGATGAAGCAAGGTCTTCGTTTTAGCTTGTGCTGGGCTAAAATATGCCTGTGAGTTCACTGTCGCTGTTCTAATTCATCCAAGCAGCAGACAACTAACCAAGCCAACCACATACTACGAAATGGGCCAACATATGGTCGTCATTCTGCAAGAAGGGCTGGACGTTACGATGTTCTCCAAGGTACTTACTACGACTCCATATCATTTACCTTACCTCAACTTTTTGAAAGACAAGCAAGCTAAGCTAAGCAACCAACCTCGCAAGCTCCTCTTCATTTTCGAACCGGTCTACATAACAGCTGTTGCGATCATCAAGTTCTCCGTACTACTCATATACAACCGCATATTCCCCGTCCGTCCGATCCGAATAGGAAGTTTTATTCTCGGCGGCATAACGCTCGCCTGGCTTATTTCGATCGATCTAGTTGCCATTTTCCAGTGCACCCGCTGCTCGATTCCTGTTTCGCAAGACTGACTGACTGACTTGAGCTACAAGCGTCGTCTTCGCAAGCATTTGCCGCTTCAGTCTGATATTCGCTCTCGATATGCACGACATCCCATGTGCGTCTCCTCCACAGTCAAACCTAGCCCTCCATTTAGCAAGCTAACAAAACAAACGCGAAAGAGACCCTAGCAGATGCCCAAACCTGCTGTGTCGTTCAAACCTCCGCAGGGATAATCTCCGCCTACCTGCCCACGCTCATCCCATTGATAAGGCTGCTTGCGCGCGGTGTGCTCTCCACAACGAGCTTTCTCTCGAAGTCGGGCACGACAAAGTCAGACACGCAGTCACAGTCCAGGTCCCAGACGATGGCAAAAAAGGGTGTTATTCCTAGCCGCTCTGAGTTCGGGGATCGTCCACTCCATGCAGGGCTGAGCTCGCCCAGCGAGGATGTTCTGTTGAAGGATTTAGACCTGGGCAGAGCGGGGAGTGTGAGTGTCAGTGTGAGCCCAAGTCGTGGACCGGGATGAAGTCGCAGGTTACAATGTTTTAGAGGTCTTGCAGGGATGGTGACTGCCCGCGTTGGCAAGGAAGGCACGTGCCGACTGAGGTTGTATCCCAGGAAGGAGCGACCAAGCCAATGGGCCCAGTTAGGAAGGTACCAGGCCGAGGTCCATCGCACCTTCCTAGACCATTCGCGAATCAACGCTGTTTGTGCTGCAGATGAGGAAGGTGCGATTGTGGGTAGACGGGGTGGTACCTGCCTTGAACATCCAAGGGAACTATCTAGGCTGTTGTATATGGCCTGGTACCCCATGGCAATAGATCGACTGCCATGTGCAGGTGTCCTTACCATCCCGATACTACACATTTGGTAAAACATACTCGAGGGTCACGTCTCTATAATTCATAGCTACACAGTAGAACCTAACAAGATACGGCCGAAGAGAGATGCTATATGTATATCGAAAAGAAGAAAGGGATGAGGTTCGACAGCTCGAGGTTTGTCGAGATGAATGGAGGTTTTTGATAGATACAAGAGCCAGAGAGAGAGAAACAAGCCGAGGGAGAAACAAGAGCGCTTGCAATCGAGGTAACGCGATAATCTGAGGTAATATCGTCTTTGAGGGAATCTTTCTACCTGGGTCCGAGCTTGGCGAGGGCACGGGCGCCTTGCTCCTCCCATTCTTGCTTGGAAACCCACATGTCTTCCTTGTCTGCGATCTGTTAGGCAATATAATTAGTAAATGAGGTGGCGCGCGGAGATTGATAGAAAGCGACTTACCAGGTTGGCGAGGACGGCACCTCCCAGGAAAACCATGTGTCTCCGTCGAGGGGGATCCTCGATGCGGACCTTGAATTTCTGTACAGGGATCAGTATAACATCCTTCAAAGCATTGGTAGATATGTAAGGTGGACACGTACGCTCAGTCTCTCCGGGTCACCCTTAAGAACCCGTGTCAACCACAATTGCTTCAATTCCTTCTCCAATCGCGTCGGCAAACCGGGGTACATGCTGCTTCCACCACTGAGCACGATAGCCTTGTATAAACTGGAGCGAACATCGACATCGGTGCCTTGAATAGTGTTGAAGAGTAACTCAGCGACACCGGGTTGATCAACGTCGACTAGATGAGGCTGGAAGAGACATTCGGGAGCCTCGAAACGCTCGCTACCGACACGGATCACACGGCCGTCAGGTAGTGTGTAGGACTCGACGAGAACGGTTGTGTCTTCGGAGAGCTTGCGGTCAAGCTCGAGGTCGCAGGAAACATAGGCGAGCTTCTCCTTGATCTGACGGACGGTCTCGAAATCAGCTGTACGGTTGAGGGCGTATCCGCGGCGGAGGAGCAGGGCGATAAGGTTTCGGGTGACATCGCGACCGGCGACGTCCAGTCGGCGGATGTGGTGGTTCAGGACAGTTGATTCGTAAACAGGAATGATGTGGGTGACACCGTCACCGGAGTCCACGACGACACCGCTGCTAAGACCTGTGGTAATGCGGTGAGCAACCTAACCATAATCTCGAGCTAAGCCAGCACTCACCTTGCGCGTAAAGCGCAAGCACAGCCTGGATGGCGACGTATACTCCTCCGAAGTTGTACTGCTCCAGCATGACCTCGGCCATTTGCTCGCGATTCTTCAGCGGGTTCATAGGAGGTTCGGTGAGGAGGATCTTGCGGCCGGTAGGATCAATCTTCATCTTGTCGTAGAAAGTGTAGTTCCATAGATGTTGTATGTCATCCCATCGCTTGACGATACCGTTCTCCATCTATATTGCGGCAATACCAATCAGTCCAGGCTCGTAAACACGCGGCCTGAAGTCCGGGGGCGGGGGGCTCGCGGACATGCATGGCCACGGCGCGGGGTTGAGTAGATTAAACGTACAGGATAGGTAATCTGAAGCATTGATCTGGCGGCAGCGGCTTCATCTCCGCACATAATATCCTTAACAACAATGTCGCCAGCCTGTTCCTCCGTTCGCAAGATAGGCCGCCCCACTATCGAAGGGAACTGGTGCTCGGGGAAGTTCTGTAGGAGGAAATAGAAGTCATTATTGAGCTCTAGACGAAGATATAAAGGTTCGAGAGGCTTTATTGCATACCTGCGCAGCATATCCGACCTTGAGGAAACCGGTTCCTCCGTCGAGCACTGCGGCCTTGTTAGTGACGCTACCTTGGGACAGGCATGCATAGCAGCAGGAACAGGGAACGGAGCTCACCAATGGGCATGTCCGCCATGATGAATGTGAGTGAGGGTTAGGTCAAAAGAAGATTAATCAATTCCAGAAGTAAACAGCAAAACAAATCATGAATATGGGGTCCAGCCGTGGGGAGAGCTGGTGATTATGAGGGGAAGCGAGCAGGAGTAAGTTGGCGGTGCCGCAGGTCGGGCCGGGGGCTGCATTGTTGCTGACTGACGACGTTGGTTGCCTTGTGGCCTGAGGCAGAAACACACCCCTAGTCGAGTACATAGTCCTTAGAGATGTTTATTCTGAGCCTTTATTGAAATCCAAGGATGCATATTCTGAGTTATTATACACCAGCTTGAAAAGGTGTTGTCAGTTCTCGGCCGAGATCGAAAAGCTGCATATAAGACTCGGGAACTGCGCTATCTACTTCCTCTCCAACAACACCTCTACCAAGGTATCACACAGTAAGACAACATGACGCGAATCGGCTGGGTACGTGATATGTATATACTACCGGATTACAGACCTGAGTACTGATTATCGCAACAGTATGGCCTCGGCTCAATGGGCCTTGCAATGGCCACAAACCTCCAAAAACACCTGGCAACCAAGAGCACCCTCAACAGCCTGATGTACACCAACAGAACCATGTCTCGGGGTGATGCTCTTCAAAAGCTAGGTGGAACACCCGAGAATAACTTTTCGAAGCTTGTTGCACGGTGTGGAATCATCTTTACTATGGTATCCACCCACCTACTGGCCACAGCAACCTGGCCCCTGACAACCAACCGTTTAGAAAGCATATACTAAGAAACGAAGGTCTCGAACGACACCGTCCTCAAAAACTTAATCTCTACCGTCACTGAATCACCTCAATCTTCTCTAAAAGACAAGATCTTCGTTGACTGCTCAACCGTTCACCCCGACACAGTAGGTCTAACCGTGTCCAAACTCAATGAAAAACAAGCAGATTTCCTAGCCGCCCCTGTCTTCGGCGGAAACCCAATCGCCGTAGATGGAAAGCTGGTCTTTGCACTTGCGGGTCCGAAGCGCGCCGCGGATGTTGTTCGACCGCTTATTCAGGATGTTATGGGGAGAAAGGTTATTGAGTGTGGAGAGGAAGCGAAACGAGCTGCGATGTTGAAGATTGCGGGGTATGTTATCCTTACTCTTCTGTTTCGGTGCCTAAGAATAAAGATCGGTAGACAGCTCGGCTAATGCATTAACAGTAACATCATAACAATCAACCTAATGGAAGCAGTCGGCGAAGCACAAGTCTTCGCTGAGCGCACTGGTCTCGGAACTGGTGCTATGGAGGACCTCATCGGGGAAGCCTTCGGCCCTGTTGCGGGCGGTTATTCGAAGCGGTACGTTTATCTCCCTGCCACTACCCCCGTCATTTCTAACACCATCTCCAGTCTAACAACAGGTGCCTACGCACCACCCCTCGAGTCCCGCCCTGGATTCGGCGTCTCTCTCGCCATCAAAGATGCAAAGCACGCGTTTGACATTGCAAAGGAGAACAATGTTGAGCTTCCTGGACTCAAGGTTGCGAATGACAATATGGTTGCTGCGAGGGAGTATGCTGGGGAGTGTCTGGATACGAGCTCTATGTACGGAGTTTTGAGGCAGAAGGCTGGAATGGATTTTTGGAATGAGAAGAGCCGCAAGGCTTGATTTGTTGGTGTATATAGAATATGATGATAGCCATCTGTTTTGATAGATTGTCCAGATGAGGCCCGTATTGAAGCAAGATAGGAAATGTTCTTATTAATTGCCTATGATAACAGTATCCAGTACCATTAATAAACCTTGATAATGAAACAATGTGTAAACGCCGCAAAGGAGATAGCCGTCCCAACGCTTTTGCACAGTATATAGTAGTTCGAGATTCTGGCTGGTGCATTCTCCAGCCTTGAAAGTAGATCGGGTGATGAAAGTATGGAAACAGAGGTAATAGCGTAGATACAGGTGAGATAAAAGAAAGCCCGCTTATGGTTCTGCAGGCTTGATCTTGGCGGTTTCAACTAGTTGCGGGAAGGCGTCGGCAAACGCTTGCCCCAGGGTCCAGTTATTGACGTCCGCGAAATGTCTCTCGAACACTGGGTTAATGATTAACTCGTCGGTTTCGCCGGTTGAGAGGAGACAATCTGTCGCTTCGTAAGGCCAATTGATGGACAGTGTCCCCGTGAATGGAATGAACCAGTTATCGAAGGGGTATTCATGATAGGACATGACGAGCCTATCTCGCATCCGTGGCCAAGGGAGATAGTCAATCCACGCGGGATGTGGCGTAAGTAGTTGTGATGGTCGAGGAGTCAGATAATCAGGTAATCGATGGTAATTCTCAGCTGTTGGGTATATCTGCCATCGCATCAAGAGGAACATCGAATAAAGAACTCCGACCTGTTCAGGCAGTCCGGCGATATCTGGGAAGGTGCGTAGTATGTCGGTGAACACCTTGGAGAGAGGATGGGAATAGACACTCCTATCTGGATTAAGCAATGAGGAGACACTTGGATATGCTGGCCCAACGAGCTTTTGCTTGGGCACTCCCTTCGCAGCCTCCTGTTGTCGGTTGTGAAGAAAATCGAGGAGTATGGCATCGAGAGTGCAAGTCGGAGCAATGTTTCGTATCGGGGTCAAGTAGGCAGGCAGTGCTTGATCGCCCAAGGATCCAACTGATGCAAGGGAATTGAATGTTGGCGGAATGCTTGATTGTGGTCTTGATACCTCTGACGGGCGACGAAAGCCTTCCATCTTAGGTACCTGCTGTGTCGGATCAAGCAAGAAGTTGAAACCCATTCTTTCGTCCCCACTGAAGTCCAGCCCATGAAGCAGATTGTGCCGTTGATAATCGAATGCGAGCCGCAACGACGTATTGTTTATAGCATTTTGTCCGTTCGCGCTATCGCGCCGGGAGCTTAACGTTGGTGCCGAGTGTGTCGAGGAAGGGGTCTCCACGCTTGCAACGGACTCGGTATAGGAGCGTTCCACCGTTGCGGACCTGTGAGGATGTGGCGTCAAAGCAGGATTTTCTAATGAAGGTGAAGCCGAATGTATAGGAGGGGCTGGTGGTCGAGCTGTAGCGGGAGCTGTCGCTGGGGGGTCTGGAAATAGGACATTAGTAAATGGGAATAAAGTCCAGTTCTAGAACGAGATGAAGCCTACGCAGTGACTCCTGTCTCTCAAGCAGCGGCTGTATTGTATCCACAATAGCTCTCAGACCTTGCCGGAGCTCCTTGTTCTCAGCTATGATAGCTTCATTCTGCTTCAACGCCGTCTGAAGATCCAGGAACGGCTTTTGCGAGGAGAGCTCGCGAACCCGTTGCTCCAAAGCATCAATATGTGTCTTTGTCCTCTCGCGGATAGCTCGTTGAGCTTGGCGGTCGTTGGCTCGTTTCTTCGCAAGCTGGTCGGGGGTAAGATTGGCAACGCCGCGTGCAGAAGTACTGTTGAGTTTGCGTTTGCGGCCCGCGGCCGCGGCAGAGGTCGCCGGGCTAGGGCTATTGTTTGAATTGTTATCAGTAACAGGGTGGGCACCCACCGCATCGACTGATGTAGATGCCGTGCCAAGGGGCGTGGGCGAGCCCTCGAGCTTCACGGACTCTGAGTCATTTGGACCTGTCGCATTTGCGACCTGAGCCCGCTGGATGGCAGGTAGCGAAGACGACGACGTGAACTCGAGAGCCGACGAGGGCGCCACATCGGTGATGGGAGGCAGGCGGGTGGCCATTGCCTACTCGCGGCAGCTTATCGGGTTTTGTAATGGCCATTCAAGATGGCAGCACGAGGGTGAAGGGTCTTTCTGGAGGTGGACACGGACGGTCCACGGGCGGGATCTCCTGGATCAGCGGAACAAGATTAGCGGCATTGGGAGCTTGGTTTCAGACGGTATTAAGCGAGAGACGGTGGCCAGGAACAATAAGGAGTCGAGGGGTCCAGGGAAGAGGGCAAGGAGAGAAAAAGCATGGGCTGATGGAGGCGGCTTGCAAAGAGGATGACGAATTGACGATACAATTCAAGCGTCGAGACCGAGGGGCGTTTTTTGGTCCTTTCTCGGAGCGGCGGCTTTTCGGCACAATCTATGCAGTTGCTCTCAATCGCAACCGATCCATAATCATACTCGATCTTGATTGCTAATTCTAGACTATGCTGTAGATTTTTTGATGTGTATACAAGTATCTATAGCTTGTGCGAGCTATATCTGCTTCGTACCTGTCCCTTCCCTGCTCTCATCGAACCGGCCGGCAGACTCGAGATCTACATCTTGGACCCGCGAAAACGCCGAAACCACCGGAAACATAGGAAAATTTATAAAACTCAAATGTAAGTGAATGTTTGGTAACCAATAGTCTTGAAGAGGAAAAAAAGAGAACGTAGGACAGAGGCCTATACAACGCCCCATAATATCAACACAGGCGAATCAGTGAAGCAAGCTGGTATCCAATTCAAATCGCGGCAAGAAGAAAAATCACAATTAGACGAAAATTGAGGGAATGAATAGTGCGTCGCTGTTTTATATGACAGGTGAATCGTTGGCATCGTATCCTTATACTGAATATTCTGTGTGTCGAGTCTCGATGATCGAAGAATAGCAAAAACACGCTATCTGATCATTGAATCATATGACCCATCTTGGAAATCTGTTCATCTGTCAGTTAGTCCGGTGTTCTGGAAAAGGGCACAGAAGCATGATAATTACCTTCGTCCGTAGATAGCCCTCGACTTCAGAGCTCTTAATGCCCATCTTACCTCCAGTCTGCCATGCCAACGGTACCATTGGTACTCGGTTTTTAACAATAACCTCCCGTCCAGGTCCTTCGATTGCTCTAACCTTGTCAGGGTTGTTTGTGAGTAGGCGAATACCATGCGGGTTAGAGTCGTCACCCAACCCAAGATCAACGAGCATCGCCGTAGCCAATCCGTAACTCCGAGCATCGGCAGGATGTCGCAGCAAGAGATTGGCTTCAACCGTATCAGATCCCAAATCTTGCAGGTTATAAGCCTTCAACTTCTCCCCAAGCCCAATACCTCGACCCTCTTGCCTAAGGTAAATGATGACACCGCCTGATACATTCGACGGCACTGATAGAGATTGCTGGGACGCAATCTCATTCAATGTCTCCATCGGCAGTGACATCAACCTAGCGGCCTCATCAAGTTGCTCCCCGCAATCGCAGCGAGCAGACCATGCCGTCTCCCCGGTATAGCACTCAGAATGTATGCGCACTAGTGGCGCATCACTCAGTCGCTCGTGCATTAGCTCTGCATCATGCACGGCACCCCCTTCAGCCCCTTCAGCCGATTCACTGGAGCTTCCTCCCTGAGACTTATCATGCCAGCTGCTCACGCGGCCAGGGTGCAGTGTGCCTACATACGCGCCGCGGATCATCCTGTCCATCTCGGTCTCCCCCAGCTTCACTGTATCCAAGCTTCGACTCCGAATTGTATTTCCGAACACAATTGCAAGATGCTCTTTGTTGTCCAAGTCGTTGTGGTATAGATGCAGGAACATCTCGGCGCCATTTGTCGTGGGGATGCGGGCGCGGACAATGCACTCGACGTTCGGGAGTTGAGGAAGGAGCTTCGGCGGCTTAGAGTGTGAGACATTTTGAGCTGCAGTTTTTTGAAGTAGTCGCTCTGTGTTTAATGTGCCGCCGGGGGTGGCTGGAGGTGTGAATGAAGGGGAGAGGAGCGAAGCAGGTACAGGCGTGGAGTCACCCGTCGCGCTTCCCGGCGCAAGATCATCTAATTGGCCTTCCAGGGACGGTTTCGGCTGTCTTGAGGTAGAATCGAGCGAGATTTCGTCGGCCGTGGGCGCAGACGAAGTTGATTGAGCGCCAAATGTTGGCGAAGCGTGAGAAGGGAGATTCGCCATCCTGAGGTAGGCGGATGAGGGGTCTGACGCGATGTGCACCGAAGATCAATGGCACTCAATGAGCAATGCGCATGTCAGGGCCAAATAGAAGCAGTGTATTATGGAAAGCGTCGAAAAACTATAGCTGCAAGGAACAGGAATCTGCAAAAACGAATTTCATTGACTTGACATGACTACTGTTATCGACGACCGGTAGTCGGCCCGCATCTGGAGCCTCGGACGGAGCGGGGAGCGCTGAGTCAGCACTCGATGACAACAGCTTAGGTAAAGTTCAAGTCAGCGTCTAGCATCTTCCATTTTGTGCATGTCACTGTTTGCACTTGCAGTAGCAATTGATCGTCGATATATGATAATGCCAAAAAGCATAAATAGATACACTGTAACGCCCCCAGACCAAACCAGCTAGCTAACAAAGTACAACCATCCGAGCTAAATAAATGCCAAATACAAAAGAGATGAACGTTGAGGGTATAGGCAAAAGCTTTCATACCATGCCGTAAGAATGCATCATTTTCCAGCAATGTCCAGAACAAATCGTCGATCCACTTCCATCTCCTTGTCGTCTTCTTCACCTTCGAACTTAAGACGATAGGTGTCCTTTTTCGAGCCCATGACCTCCGCTCGGTAGAATGTAGTTGTGTCAGGATATCGTGCAAGGACTTGTTTTCCAACTGAGAATGATGGCAATGTAGACCCTGCCCGAGGAATTGGAATCAAAGACGCCGCCGCGGTCTTGAAGACGGTTCCCTGTTCGCCGTTCTCGTTGGGTTCCGGGTCCTGGACATCGTATCTTCACGAGGCACGCCTTTGTCAATCTCGCGTGGAAACGAAGGATTCAAAGGCTTGACCCACCTTTTCTTGTTCCCCTCACCTGATATCCCTTTGATGATGCACTGGATACCCTCACCTTCGACACCTTGCTTGTTCTTATTGTGTTTGAAGACGACCTCGGCGCCCACCGTCAACTGCCCGTTGCGCTCTGCAGGTGTAGCCTTGGAACTCTCAGATCCTTCTTCTATCTTGACCTGCACGTTGTCGCGGACTTGGGTACTTGATACGCTGGTGCTGCGCTGAGTACCACCTTTGGAGCGGCCGCTTTTGTCAGAGAAACCGCCAGAGGGACCTGGTGAGTCTGTAGCAGACCCATCGACATCGTTCCTTTTTTTTCGTGATTTAGACAGAGAAGCAGCTCGACTCATAGGAGCTTCTAGTTCTGATGCTTGTCTAAGCGCAGTGAGCAGGCCCAGATTCTTGATGACATCGCTTGGCTCGTCTTGTAGAATAGCCCTTTCTTCTTCGCACAGCTTAGCCATCTGACGATAGAGGCTATCTAGCTGATTATGCTCACTGAGCGATGGTTCTGTAGGCAGAAGTTAGGCTTGTTCATTTCGGCGGTATCGCCCCGGTGTATACATCCGCGACGCCGAGGGTCGACAATTGGGAATGACATGAAGATAGAGCTGTCACTTACTTCCACCCTCTTTGCCGATCTTCTCATTCAATTCGGCAATTTGCTCAGCCAGGGCTTTTTGCTTATCGTTCTTTTCTTTTGCTTTGCGCAAGTCCTGGAGGATCTTGTTCCACATATCAGTCTCCTCATTGGGGCCGAGGCCATTATCCCTGGGCATGGGAGGCCCTCTTGGACGGTTCCGAGACATTTTCTTGGGAGGAGGCTTGGGCACTGCAACAACAACCTGCGGCAAGCGGCCTGAGTTACTGTTTCCGGTGGCCGCTGAGGCCCCCTCGGAGACCTGCTTCTTCTCAATCGCGAGGGCGTCCCACTCAAAGGCGGAAACGATCTCCTGATTGTGGAAGCTCCTGGTTCCACGCGCTGCGCCTGTCCTTAAGCTATGCGGTATTCTGACGTGTTCGGCCTTTTCTGGCGAAGTGTGTACAGTTTTTCCAGCTTGAGATTGATTGGATGCTGGACAAAGTAATGCAGGCTGCGACTGCGACTGAGATGCTGGGCGGAGGATGGTCTTGGCGCGTGCATGGTCGAGGTTCTGCCGGGGGTTCGGGGGAGAGCTCGGAGCTCCCCTGCGCTCGCTAGCTTCGCTGTGATTGGCGGGTACCATCGCTGACTATCAGGTCACGGGACTACCACGGGATGACGGATGCGGTCAGCCAGATGGGGCAGCTTGGGGCTAGTGGAGGTAATTTCAAGATCGAGGGGTACAAGAGAGTGATCGCATCCAGCAAGCAGGATTTCTGTGAGAGAGAAACGCAAACGACGCAAGAGAAGCACGATACTGTCAGAACGAGACCGACTCCCGGAAACCACTCACCCGATCGCCAACACGATCCACTCTTGAGGTGTTTGCGCAGTTCTTGGTGTTCCAGCTAGTGGGCTGTCTTCAACATGGTGCAAGTGCCACTTCTTCGTCTCCAATGCGGTATGTCTATCCCATGAGGGAAATGCCGGTGTCTTTCTGAACCCTTGAGGCTAACGATTGTGTCTCCATAGGAGTCAACAGCTACGATTGGGGTATGCTCCTTCCGCCGTACCACAAATACACCTCTAAGCTCCTACAGGCAAGGTCGGCCATGAATCGGCAGCGGCAAAGTATGCAGCAATGACGGCAGCTGCGGACTTTTCGATCGAGTCGGAGAAACCATACGCAGAAGTGGGTGCTCTGGGGATGCCCCGAGATCATCAAGATGGAGGACGAGAAGCTGATCCATGATAGCTGTGGATGGGTACCCATCCGTCTCTTCCATCGAAAGACCTCGAAACGCAACGCACCCTTCTTGACTTAGTTCAGGATAACTTGTCTTTGATGTCACCGGAGGTCAGCAACCGGTATGGTGGAAAGCTTCCGTTCCTCTTCAAGGTGCTCTCCATTCGAAAGGCGCTCAGCATCCAGGCCCACCCCAATAAGAAACTCGCGGAGAGTCTCCATGAGCGGGATTCCAAGAACTATCCAGGTAGAGACTCTGTTGGATTCCAGTTAGCTTCAGTACTGACTCTTGTTCTTGTATAGATGACAACCACAAGCCCGAGATGACCATCGCAATCACTCCTTTTGAGGGATTGTGCGGCTTCCGACCTCTGAAGGAGATCGTCCACTTCCTCAAAGCTGTCGCTCCCCTGCGTGGCCTCGTCGGCGCCGAGAATGCAACCGAGTTCGAGAATGCGGTCCGAGGTTCTGAGGACACCGAAGATCCAGAGCAGACGAAGAAAAACAAGGCCGCTCTGCGAACACTATTCACCTCTCTCATGAATTCGTCGCCCGAAGACAATGAAGCGGCCGCGAAAGAACTCGTCTCAGCAGCTGAAAGCTCTCCTGATACGTTCGCATCCTTGGTCAACGCTCCTGACACGAACCCTACTAACGCTGCCGAACTGGCATCTATCATAGTCCGTCTCAACGGACAGTTCCCTAACGACATTGGACTGTTTGTGTTCTTCTTCCTCAACTTTGTTCGTCTTGCGCCTGGCGAGGCTATGTTCCTGAAGGCTGATGATATCCATGCTTACATCTCTGGAGACATCATCGAGTGCATGGCCTCGTCCGACAATGTCGTAAGAGCGGGTTTCACACCCAAGTTCAAAGACGTGGACACCCTCACCGATATGCTGACTTACTCGTATGCGCCGATCGAGGAACAGAAGCTACAACCTACGGACTACCCGTATACAGTACTGAATGCTTCAGCCTACTCTAGCGCATCCGAATCGCTGCTTTACGACCCTCCGATTGAGGAGTTCAGCGTTGTCAAGACAGATCTCCGCCGCACAGGGGCCAAGGCGACATTTGACCCGGTGACTGGACCGAGTATCCTGATCTGCACAGAGGGTACTGGTAAGATCTCGGTAGGCCCCAAGTCAGAGGAGATCAAAGAGGGATATGTGTTTTTCGTGGGCGCCAATGCGGAATGCATCATTGAGAACACTGGCACTGGACCAGACGATGAGAACGTCTTCACTACATTCAAGGCATTCTGCGATTTGACCGGTCAAGAGGATGCGGCAAATGGACACTGAATACTGTCAAGAAGAAGTCATGACTATATTATAATACCATTATTTGCTACCGTGCAACTTCTGGCGAAGCCAAACTAGTGGCCCATAGATCTGTTGTTCCCCGGTTCCACCGTCTACCCCGAGTCCACAGCCGAGGTACCATCTCAAAGTAAACCGAACAGCTGCAAACCCCTCCCTGGCGCCTGCAGCCGCAGCACCAACTAATAATATTCTTGCTAATAATTTGCAAGAGCCGGGGAATGCGGAGACAGGACCATCCTCAGTGGGGATGGTGTAAAATCCCCATCTTCCCCCCAGACACCCTGAAATCTACTCCGAACAACGATACTCACTCACCCTCCCACCTAGCACCCCCTTGCTTTTTCTAGAGTTCAGTCCTTTTCACAAGCCCCCTCCTCATCCTCACCATCTAGCTCACCATGACAACCGGTCTATCCGGCGAACCCCTCTCCGTCTGGGAGAAGGCCGATCGTCTAGCCGGCAACCTCTCTACGTTCGGGACGGTGCTATACAGCGTCATCACAGGCGCATTTCGCGGTAAATCCGGCGCAAAGGATTTCAGTACGCATGTTGCGCATGCTGTTGTGCGAAAGGCCGTGACTAGGCTTTCTATACGACAGCTCCAGTGAGTTGACCCTTGTGATCCATTTGCGCGGCTGGCTTGAAGTGGGTCGAGCTAATGATGTATATCTCAGATCGCAAAGCCCATCGACTTTCTCGACGTATGAGACTTGGGCAAACTCGCAGGGTATCAAGCCGGAGGTTGTCAAGCTAAACCATGGTGCTGAGGGATTATGGATCGGGAATAAGAATGCGAAGAATGTGGTTGTTTATTATCATGGTACGCCTCTACATCCACCCACACAACCAGAGCTACACGAACCAACAGAACACTTACTGATAATGCTCTACAGGAGGCGGCTTCATTCTTCCCGCCGTCCCAGGCCACTTCACATTCCTGTCATCCCTCATCGCCGAACTAAACAAAAACGGGCACGACGTCGCCATCTTCTTCCTATCGTACACCCTCTCCCCACCAACCGCGTACCCGACTCAACTGCGCCAGGCCATCGAAGCACTACGGTACATCCTGAATACCGACCAAGGAACCGGCCGCTCCCCCTCCGACGTAATTGTCGGCGGCGATTCCGCAGGCGGGAACCTCGCTCTTTCAACACTGCTTCACCTGACACACCCACGCCCTGAGATCGACCCGCTAGACATCAAGGGTGAATTAGCAGGCGTATTCGGGTTCGCACCGTGGGTGAGTTTCTCGCTAGACGGGAAAAGTATGTCCGAGAATGCGTATAAAGATCTTGTCCCTGCTAAGGGATTGAAGATCTGGTCGGAGGCGTACCTTGGTGAACGGAAGGAGGGGGATGCATGGAGTGAGCCTGCCAGGGCACCGACGGAATGGTGGAATGGTGTTAAGGCGAAGAGGGTATTGATCTTGGCTGGTGGTGACGAGATCTTGCTTTCTGCTGTGCAGGAATTTACGGAACGGTTTAAGACTGTTGTGCCGCAGACGACTTATATTGTGGGGTATGGGGATACGCACATCTCACCAGTTTATAGTAGGACTGGACTTGATGGGCAGCAGGCGAGAGGGTTGAGAAATTGGCTTGGGGCTAATCTTTAGGTTAGCTGGAGCTTGAGGTAGACTTAGAGCTTCTGTGAGTTATCGTCGGTCACTAAGCTAATGCACATATCCCTTCATTTGAGAAGAAGAGCATATAGTTCGCCATCATATCAATTCATTAATGTAGACAAATCCCTAAACTCGACGCAAACAAAAATCTATGAAGATACCTTAGCCAAATACTTCGCAGCCGCAGCATCAAACAACTCGTTCTTCTCCTGAATATCAGTGAGCAGAGCATGGCTCGGATCCGTCTCCTGCAGCCGCTTCTCCAGATCCTCCGAGGGCTTGCCCGCGAGCACATTCAGCACAATCGAGTTGGCAATCAGGCTCGCGTCATCGGGGTATCTATCGAGCGCAGCGGAAATGGCAGCTTCGGCCTCTGGTAGTCGACCGAGGTGGATCTCTGCGACGGCTTGTCCGACGATGGAGAGGGGGGCGGATGTGTTGTCGGACGAAGCGAGTTCTTCGTAGACGTAGAATGCGGATTGGTATTTTTCGCCGCCCTAGGCACATTGTCAGTATGCAGGTTTCTAAGTAGGTTGTAGGTAAGTGGGAGACATACAACCCTCAATCCAACCCATGACTCGGCCAAGTTAACGAGAAGGGAGTCCTGCGCCCAGCGCTTCGCAGCCTGGACCTCCTTCAGCGCAAGATCGGATCGGTTCTGCTGAAGATGGACTTGGACGATCAGAGCGACACTGCCAACACGCAAACAAACAATTAGCTTCCGGTATCCTCTCTTGACATCATGAAGTTCCAAGAGGGGAGAACTCACGCCTCCAAACTCCCCTGATGCTTTCCCAACAACGCCAACGCCTCCTCGCTCTTCCCCGCTCCCTGAAGCACAGTCCCAGCCAGAACCTGCACAGTGGCAGTATCATCGAAGTTCGCCGCCAAATCCTCCGCTAGCTGACTCGCACCATCGACATCGCCCTTAACGTACAGCGCGAGCGCCTTAACAGCGGCCAAGTCAGGCGTATCCTCCTCGCCTTCAACGTCGCCTAAGACTTCATTTGTGTTGCCGAGCGCGAGCTGTGCGCGGAGTTGGAGGATTCGTGCGGGCAGGGCGTTCTCGGGGGAGAAGGAGGATGTGTTAAAGTCGACGACGGACTGGTATTGGCCTTGGTGGAAGGCGTTGTGGATGTTGATGAGTTCTGTTTACGGGGGGCGGGTGGGTGTTAGTTTGGGTTGGGGATGACTGAAAGAAAGGATCAGGAGGGTTTCCGCATACCTCCTTCTGCTGAGAATGGATCCATTGTGACTCTTGTGGTGGTGGGATTGAGTGCTGTTCTCTTGTGTCGGAGCTCTAGTTGTTCTTGCGGAGCGGAAGTAGGAGAGTTGGCTTTGGCGGGTTATGGGGCAGGTGGGCCGAAGACAGGCGGCAGGTTTCCCGAGGGGTCTTGTATACAGTGTACTTGTCTCCACAACTTGGGATAGTAATGAAGAAGCTACAAACTATTGTGAAGAAGAAATCGGATGTAAGATTGAGTAGTTCAAGAAGCGCCCCAGACGCATCTTCACCAATCGATTGAATAACTAATAGCCCGAATGTCATCCAGGACACAGACAAAAGTAAACTACCTAAGACAAGATTTCATAAGAACGAAGATAATGAATTTCTCTCCAGGAGATCATGCTTTCTTCTTCAGTAAATCAAACAGTCAAGACACCTGATGAGCTCATGGCATATTACCCACAATTTAGTATATCCGACAATGCAAATGCTTTCCCTTCCGTCCATGTGTGAGCAAACCCCCCTTATGAATAAATGCTAGCCATATCTCCCAGATGAATGAATGAATGAATGACACCTTGATGACCTCGTACAGTAATGAGTCCGGCTCGTTATGCCAATGCTAAAAACAAAGATGAAACAGGATTCCAGACAGACAAATGACTCTCACATGGCGATGCAGTGCAACAACAATAATACAGGTAATGTAAATGTAGGAAGATGATGGGTATCGCTCAACAACGAGATGTAAGGCAGTAGTAGTGCAACAAGTGAAAATGACCATCAGAATGCGCCTTAGCCCACGCTTGCAATGCGCGGAGCAATAATGTACCGTACCGTGTTAAAGCAGAATGTTGAGTTGACGAGAAGAGAGGCCTGTGTATGTGGCCGTGCTTTTCTCAAGATGTACTCCATGACGTTGAATTCGCCGAACTCCAGAGTGACAAAAGGAAAAGGAAAAGGATAAAAAAATGATAGGAATGTGGTGGGACGACACATTAGAGGCGATGGACTTTGCGGGATTGTAGTAGTATAAGCGAGGGGTAGGTGTTTTTGACGTCTATGAGACTGGGATGCCTTGCTACTCAGAGCAGCGGCGCGAGCATCATGACGTAGTTGAGGTAGTGGAGATTGTTGGTGTCAAGGCTGGAGAAAACTCCTTGCCTTCTAGACTGATTGCGGTTTCGCTTCCTCGATCTGACTGATCGTGTCTCTCCCGATCTGACGATGACGAGCGCTTGAAGACGGTCTGACCAAGCTGACGAAAGATGCCAACTCGCTCGGCTCGCATCTCCTCGGCGGCGAAGCGACGCACGGAGATAGACTCCTCTTTCGAGATCTTGCAGAACAAAGTTGAGAAGATGTACTGATCGCCACTTCCATCGTATAGTGGCAAGTAGCGGTAGCCCTGGGAAAGACTGGACAACTTGGCAGTAAAGGTAGCAAGCTGCACGCTGCCATTTGTTCCCGTGCTTCGGCCGTCCATTGAGCTCCAAACAGTCCAACGGACAAAAACCAAGTCCGGATATTTGGTCTCCAGCGACAGACGGAAGCTCTCGTTGAAGTTCGGGCTATAGCCATTTCGCTGCTCGATCCTTGTGCGCCGACGATGGGGGCAGCCAATGCCGGACATGCCGTTGCGGGCGGAAGCGTTCATGCCACCTACTCCGAAGGTGAAATTCTGACCGCGGTCATCTGCACTGAACATCTCAATCTCGACGTAGGGGTTAATGTTGCCGTCAGCAGGCATGTTCTGGGGCCGCGGGAGCTGCTGAGCGGAAATTACATCAACGGAGAATCGGACGATTTTCCGTTCAGTAATACCGGCTTCAGTTTCGGATGAAGGAACACGAAGAGACTCGGGCTTGAGAACGTAGCCAGTCCGGTCGCTTCCCGCAGCGAACATGGCTTGGTTCATCTGCATGCCAACATCATAGGTCTGCCAGTTGAGCGCCGCCATCTGAACACCGCGACGCCAGAATTTCAACGGGTCGAAGTTCGAGGAACGTAAGCGGAAGCCGGAGGGATACACACGTGTAAGGTATTTCTGGTTGTGTTTCTCGAAGAGATCTTTGTTGCTGGGTTCGCGGCAAACACTCTCGAAAGACCGCTCCGCGAACGAGTACACGTGGTTGAACGTTTGGCTCTCGGGGGACGAAAAACTATGCCATTTGTAGCCACGAGTGTAGATTCCCAGGTCGGACAGCGGCTTGGTTATCTTGCTCTTCTGGCGCTTTCTCTTTTCTTTCCTGATGGAGACAAGAGCACCATCACTGTCTTCCGTAGCGCTGCTGATGCTGGTGGTCGTGAAGGAGCGCCGCTCGGGTACCAAGAACGGTCCAGGACCGGGACCGTCCGAGCCTACCGTTGGTGGACTTGAGAGCGATGGGAGCGAGGGGACACCGGGGCCGTCAATCATCGAGGGACGCATGAAAGGGGAGCTCGCGCTTCGCTTACGGCCGTGCGTATGGGTTAAATTCGTCGTGTCTTGCCGAAGAGTGTCAGAGGTCTCATCACACGTCTTGACCTTAATGAGAATACGGCCCTTGAGCTCTTCTGGCGACGGTAGGATGAAGGAATTCGAGAGAATGGGCTCCAAAATCAGCTGATCTCCGAATGCCTCTTTCATAATCCTTACCATTACCAGCTGTTGTTCAGGGTTGCAGTGCACTTCCAGAGAGATGATGAGGGGGAAATCGCTGGAGAAGAAAGCATAGCGATTAACCACGGTGATGCAGTCAGCAAATAGAACGCTGGTAGTCATGGTTCTCCCATGAGACACGATTGGCCGGCCATCCGGGCCGTCCCAACAATCGATCTCAATACAGCGGCAACCTTGGGTGAGAGCGCTGATGTATGCTTCTGTGCTGGAGGAGCCAGCGACTTGTCGGCCGAGAAGATATGTGTTGTGAGAGCTCGAGATGAAATATTCGTTCAATGGGCGGTCGAACCGGGATTCAGGCGAGCGAGAGGCATAAACTCCGTTGCGAGCAGAAGCGAGATATGTGGAGAACGCATCGGTGCTTATGCGGGCGGGTTGATCCTCTGAGGAGGTTTCACCAGAGCTTTGACTGCGCGGCTTTGACTTTCGGACAATTTTGTTGAAGATGGAAATCCAGAATTCGCGATCAGAATCAACGTCTTCCTTTTGCACGTCGCGAAGGAATACCAGGAATTCCTCTAACGTCATGCCCTCACGATGATCGGCAGCGTTGCCTCTCAGGATTTCCCGAATATCCCTTCGCTCTCTGAGACGCGTGACGAAATCCTTGAACTCGGTAAAGGTGAGTTTGCCCTTCTTGTCGGTGTCCGCCTTCAAGAAATGAGCTCGGAGCATATTCTGGGAGCAGTTAATGTGCAAGCTCTGACAAACGCTTTCGACGGCAGCGAAATCCAAAGTCTCCTCGTCTGCTGCCTTCTGTCTGTTCGGGAATAATCTTGCCATTTCGCGCTGCCAGTGGGCTTTGAGGACGGGCTCATTCTGACTTGAAGCGGCCAAGCCAGCCATTAGCCCAATCCTATAGCGCGAGATGTATTCCAGCGTTGTTGTCCAAAGTTTGAGGACAGTGTCATTGGGGGCAATTAGGTGAATCATCTTGACTGAGCGGCCTTTGGATCGCTCGGCGTCCGCAATGACGATTGTGAACCATCGGCTCTCCATTTCTTGGGAAACTTGGTGTTCCTCTCTGTAATTGCGCGCATCTGCACCAACACGAATTTCCTTGATGTCGTCGATGTAGAATCGCTTGGCTGGATTTGAAGGATCCCAGTAAACCTTACCAGCATCAAGGTTGAGAAGAAACCGCACTTGCTTTCTCCTCTTCCTGGTCACCTTGGTTAGAATGGACCCGCGCTGGATGGCCGAGTCCACGGTAGGCGCAATAACGCTCACATTGCGAGACGCAAACATGACGTTGTCATTGGGTAGACTAGATGACTCCGAGCCACACCAGACGCCCAGGGAATCGATGGCGTCATTGCCTTCCTCTTCATAGCTAGAGTCCAGGGCGCTATCCCGGCCATTCTGCGTGCCAGTCTTACTGTCACTGCGTCTGCGCATGATGACGGGTCCGGAGCTGCGGTCACGTTTGTCGTTATGTGAGGTCGACGTTCTTCGGCGGGTGAGTTTGTTCGCGGCACCTCGGGATATTCTGCGCATCAAACCGGGCCCTTTGTTAGGGTTCGAGATGATCGTATCCCCAGGGTAAGAGGTTGCGGGAATAGCCATGATGCTCTCCCCAAGGTCAAGAGTTGGTGAAGATGTAAGAGGAAGCTGCGTGATTCGGCCCCGAAGCGAGTCGGCAGCAGAGAGGTAAGGTGTGCCAGAAGGGCTCGAGTCATTTGAGTTGTTGCAGGAAGGTTGCTGAGAGTTCGGAGCGGATGTGAATGAGGAAGCATAGGTGGATACTAGAGTAGGTGTGAAAGATGGTGAGGTGAAAACATGTTGTAGCTTGGGCCTGGGGCGTGAGGCAGCAAGTTTTAAACTTGTTGGAGTGTCGCCTTGAACGGCCGAGGATGATGAGGTAGCTGCATAAGTCATTGCGGCTACTGATTAGGGGTAATCCTTAGCTGCAGGCGTGTAAGATTGTAGCCCTGTCGTGGGTCGTGCTAGAGTTTCGAGTCACCTGGACTCCTGCAAGCACGAATAGACAGTAAAATGGGACCCGAGTGGCCGTGCTGGGGCAGAGCTATAGCTGATATGCAATACGGGTCGAAATTGCGAACGTGTTTGGCTGAAATCAATGCAAAAGCCACGTCCTTAGCGGTATTGCTGCGTTTTTGATATCTGCATTTTGGCCTGCCTAGAATGCAACGCGTAGAGCCCTGCCTGAGAGCACTCGCAAATGGACGGATCCAAGTTCCTGATAACAACCAACACGGACACCTGGACTTGTGTAACAATGACTGAAGTCGAATGCAGTGCTGTTTCCTTCACTCTTTGAGTTCGGATTTACTCAATGACAATCCCAAATCCCGATATTTCACGGATCCAAGTTCTCGGCACAAAAGGTCCTGAAACGTGCCAAAGCCCTTGCCTCTCTATTCAACCTCTTCTTCTTCTTCTTCTTCTCTCTTGGGTTAATCGTTGTTCAGCTCTCTTGGAGTAGATGATCCTTTTAGGACGCGGGGAAAGCTGGTTTCTGCAGGTATGGGAGGGCGTGCGGAGAACGACCAATTGCTGATTGTGTTGCCAAAGGAATGTAATAACCCACCGGGGGGAAAATTGGACAAAGAGGGAAACAAAAGCAAAGAAATTAAATAGTAAATGGAAATAATATGCAAGTCAAATGGCGTCCGCCTTGCGCATGTGCTTTGAAGGTAACAGAGCCCCTCCGCGGGTGTCCTCGACAGCGGCAGTGATTGGAGTAGGAGTACAGCGACGCCCCTGGTTGGCCAACTCCAATACTGTTATGCGCAACGGAACGGGAATAGGAGCGGGACGTCCAAGGATGAGCTCAGACAATGGGCTTAGCAGCGACGGGGGATGGGCACTGCCAATGCAGGATTGCCTGCCAGCGCAGTGCTGCACCTGGTCTAAAGCGGAAGGCAGAGGACAATCTATCGGAGATTGGACCGAGGGGAGATGTCGTGGAGGTTGTAAGCGTTTAGTGCGGTTGGCAATATGTAAGTGTTGCAATTCCCTGCAGTTGCGCGAAGTCAAGGACCTGCAGCAAGGTTGAATGCAGGTAAGATAGGATAATGCGACGAAAGACAGTGGCCAGCGTTGTCTAAGAGCCTCGGGAACTCGATGTCGCCTGCGGAGTCAAAGAGGTCGATAGCGATTGAGGAACATAGGAGTCGGAGTGGTTTTAAATGAATCGCGAGGTCCTTCGGAAGACCTTCTTGCAAGCGCTGTGAGAAACGGTTCTTGGCCAATGTCGCGTCAGCCTTGGGGGGGTGGTGAGGGAGGAAGAGTCAGAGAATGAATTTGGAAGGCTTAATTATTTCGAGAAAAGCGATGGATGTTTCAGTCAATTGAAAGAACCAAAGCTGAGGTGGAGTCTCGTGTGACGTATTGCCCGGTATCGCCGTACTGAAACGCTGAATTATACGCGTACTGGTACCGTTCGGTAACTGCCAGACTGCTGGTAATCTATCCCTTCCTTCTCGAAAAAAAGGAAAACCAGCTGCTGTGAGCGAGATCTGACTCCAGGATATAGTAATAGTAGAGCCGCCGATGTCTTATGAGATCACGTCAGAGCTCTAAGGATGGTAATAATTGTAGCAAGAATAGTTTGAATGGAGCGGTCATGGAAAAGGGAGCAAATATTCTAGGGTTTAATGAAAGCCTGCAGTGGGCATTCAATTATTCTTTTGTTGTGTGTAGAAGGTTGGGAAGGGGGAGGAATGATGACGGTCTGGTAGTGGTAGCGAGGGGGCCAGCACAAGGGAGGCAGGCGGCTAGTTATACTATATAGCCCGTAGTTTGTGTGATACTAATTATTAGGCTGGAAAAGGGATGACAATTCAGGTCGGCATGTATGAGATGGAGTCATCGTTTTCATCCATTTGATTGCGATCTAGTTGGACAATAAACTGGGTCATCACAAGGCATACAGGGAGTACTTCTTGCAAGGTTGAGATAGGCGGGCAACAGCACATTATTGCGGCCCAAGGACGAGGACTAATAATGCGACGACTCCGGTGGTGAATGGAGCCTTCCTTTCTTCCTTCTCACCGTTTCAACGCATCTGTCAACTATAACTGGCTACAAAAGTCAATTTGAATCTACCCAAGAGCCTTGCCACTCACACGAGCAAGCAAACGGCCTGTGAAGCTGGTCCAATCGCAACAAAGACCAAGCCCAAGCCTCCGAATGGTTGTCGATATGAAGCTCGAGTAATTATCTGAACAGGGCTGACTATTCCTGATCAACGCTGTGAAATGTGTTTCATATTGTGATGAGGCATGTTGCCTGCATGATCTCCAATTCTGCAATAAACTCCCTGAACTGCTCGAATACTCCACAGATCGGGGTTGAGTTTCTCAAGGGACCAAGGCAAGATACCCCACAGAAAATCTCTTGTTTATCATAATTAAGACCTCGGAACTTCGAACTTTGTGTTTCATTCTTCCAATCGTGTAGCCAATCCGGAATGGAATATGGGGTAAGAATCCGCGTCCATTGAAGAAAGAGAAGATTCATTACCACAGTCGGAATTCGATGAATGAAGGATGTGCGTCGCAACTCGCAACCAATTACAACCAGTGTGGCCCATGACAAGATGTTACAGAATTTTTCTTTGCGCCAGCATGATGGTTCTCTGGGGTTAGCGCAACGAAGTGGGTTCTGATGGGCCTATCTTACTGTTTACAGCTTGTAAGGTCGACGATTTCCTTTGCTTTTCCCCTTTCTTGTTGAGTCAATGACGATTTTTCTCGTCGCCAATCAGTCAATCAATCAGCTTGGCGTCGCAAGCCAAGAGCAGGCAGACAGACATCATCGTGCAAGACATTCAACCACATTGCCGGGGTTGGCATGGATCATGGATGTTTGTTGGATCCTTGACAATACGTCACCTGACATGCGACTGCATGTCGGCCTGGAGGTTGGCTGTAAGGCGGGCGGCTGGCTTCAGATAGGGACCATTCACAGTCAGCAGAGAAATAGCCCCTCAGTGCTCAAGGCTTTGAACTTTAAAGACCTATTGGCCCTGTTCGACTCCGGAAACAGAAAACAAAGCTGCCCGTGCCCAGTGAACCGGGCAAAGGGGAAAGTCGGAGATCAAGATGCCGGCGGCTACCAGTGCACCGTTCGCTGTTGCTCAAAGTCGCTGCTAGCGCTGAGAAGCAGTACAAAGACAGAGGTACTGGTGCATACGTCCGTCTTAGGAGAACCGGCAGTCCCGGAAGGTCCTGTCCATGGTTCTTGCTCTTGTTTCGCTTCACGTTCCTTACAACACCTAGCCTTACAGCTTACACCGTCCAGGTGGAGCAGTTTTTTAGCGGACTGCGGACAGGTGTTGTTTCGCAGTTTCGGGGCTGTGGCACGGCTGCTGTGGCAGTGGATTGGCACTTCTGAGGCGGTGCGCGGAGGGGCCGAAGCAGAGGACGAGTGGGAAACACAGGCAGGATCTCCATGACAATGAAGCGGTAAGTCGACCTGAAACCGTGATCTCAACACTAATTGGCAGATCCTGGGGGGATTTGC
Source organism: Aspergillus stella-maris (assembly GCF_047715825.1). NCBI lineage: Eukaryota > Fungi > Ascomycota > Eurotiomycetes > Eurotiales > Aspergillaceae > Aspergillus > Aspergillus stella-maris. Next base: position 6,522 of record NW_027396928.1, on the reverse strand, counting down.
AACAATAATTTCTCATTCCTTCACACATGACAATCACATCACATCAGCTTTGCAAGGCTCGTCGGCAAGAGGACCTACCCTCCACGTTCGGCGCTCCACTCTACCTCCAAAGCATCATTCAATTAAATGTCATGCGATCACTTCGACATCCCCTGTTCTCGTTGAGAGAAGCGGTCAGACAGCGTACGCAGAAAATTATCGAATCGACGCCTTCAATCGATACGACGATCTCTCACTCGGTGTATATTCTTGTCCGACAAAAGCACGCGATTGTCTTCTCTGCCCTATGGCTTGGCCCGCAACTAGTAGCCTAGCGCTCAATATTCAGCTTCGCGAAAGATACTGTCTTCTAGATACGGAGCAAGGGCACGAAAGATCGCTGGGCTGAAATGTCAGAGTGTCATTATCTACCATCCTGCGCTGTCGGTCGTATTGATCCAACGGAGAATACTCTGTACATTTTGTTCTGAAATATCAGCACCATATTTGGACATTCAAGACGAACCCCTGCTGCATAACCGTGACATAGGTGCTCCGCTCTGCGAACAATGGCTGTGCTGAACAAGTTATCCCTGTACTTTGACCTTGTCGAAGGTTCTGCGGCAGTTCCATTGGAAGTAAACTAAAGCCACTTTCGTGACTCATACTCCCGTCGAAGCGCGCATATCTAGCGAACGTTTCTTGTGACAGTCCTGGTATCGGCCAACGCGGAGATGTTAACCGCCTATCGGAAATTATGTCGCATGATAAAGCAACACTCGACTGATCGTAAATTATCGAATGCGGTGGTAATCAGTAGTGTCAGGAGCTCATGATTGATTGTCTTCTTGCGATAATGAGATCCTAGCGCCTGAGCACAAGATAGATATGGCGGCTGTAGCGGAACTCTATCAAGTAAAACGCCCGGGAACCGATAATGCACGATTTCGACATGCCCATCTCGAAGTTGCTTGAATGACGCAAATAACGGTCTTTTACTTTCATCGAACCAAGAACTGCATCGCGTACTACTTGATACAATGATAAGAGAAGCATTCGCGATACGGACAATTGACATCGGGGTGTATTGTTTTACCCCATTCGGCAACTTCTCCTTGAGGTCGGAGATTCGTACAGGGCGTATAGGATGCTCCAAGAGAGCTTGCTACGGTTACCCCTCACAAATCATAATGATGACGATAACTCCCAGAGCTGAGGCACAGACTCCAGATGACGGCCGACCGGCTCAGACGGCTGCGTTAGGTTTAGGTTGCGGAAGTCTCGCGTGCTGCGCTTGATTGACATCCCACTGCTTCTCCCGTCCTTCATGCAGAGTGCAGCCAGAGCACAGCATACTCGTAGGCACCAACGTTATTCTTCCAAGATCCAAGAAATTACCTGGAGGTATTGGAGCCGTCCTGGGTGATTCGGCAACAGCCCAGTCAGATTTCTAATGCAGGCTCTCCGATCAAGCGGCCCTGTCGCTGACAACACATCCCGATTATTCTTGCTGCCAAACCGACGAACCAATCCCCTCTTCCCCCGTGAGCACCAGGCTTCAGTTCTCTGACATGCCACAGTTATTGACTTGCATCTGCACGTCCATTCGATAAATTATCAGAGTCCATGGTTTCGAGCCCGTGATCACTGATCACTGACCACCCAGTAAGATCCACTTGTTCGCGCCGGCAACCCCGGCAGCTCTGGCGCTGTCACCTTGCTGCGAGCCCGAGCCTGCACCTGCGAAGATGAATCCTTCGGCCGTATCAAGGTAGGATCCATGGGTCGATATCAGGCGCCATTATTCTCAATCCGACCAAGGATGGATGCTACTGTGGAATATGCGCCCAGAACACTCCAGTGGCTCTTTCTGCCTCGGGCTTTGGCGGTGGGAATATCTGCGCTTTGGGTTCGACTGCTCCAACGCAGCTCGTTTCTTAGCGAACAACCGTTCAGGTTCAACCTTGGACCTGGGATGACTGGAGTTCAAGGTTCAACTATTTTCAAGGAACCTCGAGCTGGCTGCCAATCAGCCGCGGATGTGCGTCTTGAAACACCTTAATCGATATTCTCATTGGTTTAATTTCTGCCTCGTGGGGGAGCGCTCTCAAACGGTGGCCCACTCTTGACAGCTTCCAAGCCTTTTCCGTGCGGTTTTCCCTCGCTGGGATCTCGCAGCCGAACATTCCTGGCTACGATCAAATGGTAGTCCCCGCTGTGCCTCTCAGGATCTGCCGTTTTCAGTAGCTACGTACTTGATTATTCTACCCTCTTGGTCAACTCAAATATTATGAGCAGACAAGCTGGCATCTATGGAGAGCTGGGCTTTCGAGTTCTCACGATACGCCTAGTTCTGCAGGACAACTGTTGGTGGCTTTAGGCTTTCCCTCTCTGCTGGGACGAGGCTCGAAAGCTGAAGAAAGCAACTACTTACTCCAACTCACTACCAGCGTACAATTCTTAATCCTGCGCTATCTTGGACCACGGCCTGGTTACTACTCTATAATCAGTGCGTTTTCCCTCGGCACATCATTCTCAGCTCGTCCGTGGGTGGTTGAATGGGCAAACGAGTGCGAATACGACTTACTAAGCAGCCTAGTGACATCATGGAGATGAAGCACGCAACTCCGACTGAGGGCTGAGGCATCCCCACCAAGGAGAAATAACGGAGGTCCGGCAGAAAAGGAGGGAAAAGGGATAAGGAGATAGTTAAGTTTCCGCCATAGCGGTTAATAAATTACCAACCTTCTTTGACTGCATTAGCGTGTTACCAAAGCTGATCATCCGAGTCACAGGCGTTCGGTCATTTCAGAACTGTCATAATTACCATACAACCTCCCGTTTCTTACGGCCTTGTCTTTTCCAGGAGCACGTATTATTGAAGCATCTGCGTGTTCCCAGCTGGATGGAACGTTGCGCCTCTTGGACCAGGATCCCCGTCATGATCACAACTTGATATCCTTTCTCGGGTGCCTTACGATGTGAAGCATACCTTTTCGGGTAAGGCTTACTCTTGACGGTTCGATATCATCTTTACTGCTCCATCTTCGGCTCCGAGTCTCGAGTCACCATTCTCCTATCTATTGCTTCGCGTTTCCGTGCTAGTATTTCGAGGTGAGAGGCGACGGTGCGAGGGGCGCTTCCTAAAGACTGAATAGCCGCCCTATCAGTTACCGACAGATACTAGGTCTAAACATTCCCGGCCTGTCTATATATATATCACGGTCTTTGTGAAGCCGCCCGACCATCAAAGCTTCAGCGCTTACATGTCTTCGTTCGTACATTGAAGCTCGAGTAACTTCTATACGGTAGGAAAAGACGGCGTCAATCTCTTGCCTTGCTTATTTACTCTCGATCTCCTGATTTTAGTATTCCTATAATATTTAATGGGCCAATTTCATGTGTATAGGAGCACAGACATTAGTAGTGTTTCCCTATCAAATCCGGCGCTCTCATATGATAATTGCTTTTTTCTGCAGCCGCGTGATCGCAGATCGTCTCTTTTGACTTATTCTCGTCTTGCTGTTCACATAATCTTCCCTACTTTCCCTCTTAAATTTCCTAGACCGGCATTGTGAAGATGCGCGCTATGAGGCTAGGATCTCGTCTTGACGATCCGCGCCATGGACTCGTGGCTGACAAGGTAAGCATTCCTTCAAGCCCATAGTAGCTCCCAATAAAATAGCTGATAATACGGTACAGGCTCCCTAACCACCAGGGCTACCCGACCTCCGGCTATCGCTCCTTCCACGGCTGTGGTCCGTTGGCAGCTGCGATACTACATCTCCCGCATGTGGAGCTGCTGTACAATGTCAAAACTTGGCGACTCGCTTTTCTCGAATGAATAGTTGTGCCACCTGACATTTGAAGAAACTCTGTCACATCTGGGGCTGGAAGGCTCAGGCCCACTATTGCTGTCGTGGCATACTTGGATGGTTACGCCGCATTTCTGGTTGCTACAGGCATAAGGAGGCCTAGCTCTAGACCTCCTCGCTCACTGTTCGGGTCAGTCGCACACAATTGAGCCTCTTGCTGTCCGGATTCTCCTCCTTGCAGGTCCCATGACCCGAATGGCGCGAGGACTGCCCCTCCTAGCTTCCACTGTGAAAATGGCGTGGGTTTATCACATATCTCAGCCCCATTGTGTGAGCGTTTCGGAGCGATGGAAAGCGACCAAGGCCGAGCCACAGGAAAGATTAAGACTTCTCCGCGCAGACAGCTGACTCGTTATCTCACACCTGAGGCCTGATATTCAAGGACTTGGACCCTTGTGTACGATACGGCTTGCAATACCCATCTTGCGCCGGTAAGGAAGTATTACAAGTACACGAGGACTAGCCCTATCCATTTCGCAACGAATTTACAGCCCCCAGAAATTGCTGGAGAGCTTTCGAAACAGTGCTATTTTCGCTTGGACACGAGAATCCACCGTCCACCGACCTCCCAGGGCTCAGCTCTTTCCCTAGCCCAAACCGGAATCAACTGAGTCGTCCCGGATCTCCACCTAAATATAGCTTTTTATGGAGTTGCCGGGCCAATCACCCGACTGGGCCTGCTCAGAGCCTTGCTGGCTTCTCGAATCCTTCGAGAAACATTCAAAGGAAGCACTTTAATTATGCCAATGCGCAGGCAGCAGCCTTTCTGAGACATGCGGAGGGAGACGAAGGCACGGGAAGGGCAGCTTTGTATAGCGCCAAGCGCCGCATCAACGATCAACGCACATGTGTTAACACTTATCTAGCTGCAAATTTCGCCCAAGCTCCAATGCCACAGAGGTCGAAGTTCCTGTCACCCTTCCAATCTTCGGTACCGCCGATGGAAAGTGGGACAATCTCCGCTTTACGATGGAGCGCCTCAGCGCACCGCTCGACACAGCCTCAGGCCGAAGCTTTGGCCTGGCGCAGTGAAGGAACAGGAAGCGGGATGCAGCTTGCGGCTCGTATAGCATCAATGATACATCGCCACGTTGCATGGGAGAGTATATCGATAGCAGCTCACCGCCGAGGAAATATTTCCACGAGTGAGGCGTTTGCGACCAGGATTCTCGTGAGCGAAGTCTTCAATTCCTTCAATGGCAGTGCTTCGGTGACAAATACTCCAATTTACGGCATAAGCAACCATGGAGACGATATGCGTCCAGCACTATACCATGAAGTTATTGAAACGCCAATTGTCGCTCACTGCTGTTTTTTCGTGTTCTCAGCGACAGGATCATCACTTCGCAAATCGCAAGCATGACTCAAAAAGACCAGGTCAACTTCGCCAGCGCGTCTACGGCAGTGCAGCGTCTCCTCTACTCGCTTCAAGCGACATTGACTGGATACATAGTGCAGCCCGGACTGTATCATACTCAGCGCGATATCCGGCGCCATTTCACAGCTACTATGGAGTACAGATTGGCTTACGCCGGCCCGCTAGGTAGCGTCGTTGAGCCCACTCAGTTGAGTTCTGTACTGAAGCCGTGAGGTGTCCGCTTCCATTCATCTACGCGAAACTTGTTTAGGACACCATGGGCTGACTTCACTGGCTGTGCTCCCAGAGTCTAGCCGTTGATCGCGGAGATTGTGAGACGAAACACGGGACGATCTCTTGATGCCGGGCGACCGATATCGTATGCTCTGGAGCGTCTCAAGCGCACGGGATATCGCTGGGATGTGTCCTAATTATTCGACGCGCACCCGGCTCTCTTGGGATGATACAACTGGCTGTATTACAAAATCTCGTCGGCAATATCGGTACTCTTTTCGAGGAGTCCCCTCAACCGACAGCGAAGGAGCCCTTGCCTGCTGCTCAGAGTGACCAGATAGACAGCTGGGCAGCTCAATAAGACGCGCAAAGACAATTACAGCCTCGCCGGTATTACTTACAGATGTGAACAGGACAGGTGGTCTGATGCCGTGAGAGTTGATATTATTGCTAGGAGTGTTTGGCATCCCTGACGGTAGAGAGTCCATTCTTTATTATGGACGGCGCAAGCATATTCCCACTTTGGTATGTAACACGTCGAGAGTTCGCCTGGTGAAACACGCTTGCTAGCCGGCAGCGGTAACGCGGCAAAAACCGTTATGGCGTTACGATTCCTCGGATCAAGAAATGGTTTCGTTCGCTGGGGCTGAAACAAACGTGATATGCACGTCATTGAAGGAGTGGACTGTGGGGGAATTCCAGACCATCGGGTTTCTGTAAATCGATCGATTGCATGTCGATCAATAACTTCAAACTACGTCGATTGAATAGTACAAAAGTGTGCCTTCCAGCGCCCCCACCGCCTTCGACTAGTGGGTGCGCCACGCATTTTTTGTAGATTTCTTATATCCTATTATTTTTACTCTTTACAACCACAAATATGTCTGATTCTCAAGAAAATTACAAGTCCCGAGTAAGCAAAGCAGTTGCTATTGCCCAATCCCAAAAAAAACCAAATATTGCAAGAATTGCGCGAGAATTCGTGGTAAATCTAAACACAATGCGAAGCCAAATATAAAAAGTAAAAATACCAGCAACCTGTCAGATAAGGTCAGGGTCGTCCTGCTAAGCGTCGAA
>NW_027396927.1:0-35485 GCF_047715825.1 Aspergillus stella-maris | reverse complement strand
GAGGTCGCGTAGCGACCGAGTTCTGTCTCTTAGGGCACCTCGTACGAGGGGCCCATAACATTAGTAGCATGTAACTAGAAGACATGCTTAAAAGGAGTGTCACGCCTACCAAGAAGGAACAAGCAGGTTTATATATTTATAAGGAACTTTAACAAATTTTAATAAACCTTTTTAAGATACTTATAGTTGCTTTACTATAATAAAGGGATATCCCAAGCTAGGACATTCCTATCTAGGAAATGGCAAGGGCAAACACGAGTGCTTAATAAACTAATAGAAGGGGAGTCTATAGTAAAAATATTTATTATATTACTAATAAAACCACAAGATGCCAAAGCCTTACAAGAGGCAGCTTCCTAAGCTTGTTTAAAGAAGGGAAACTTAAGGACAAGTTTACATGTATTAAATGCCAGCCTTATTTTAGGGCTAGAGAAATTCTTACTTAGTAAGCTCTTTAGTCCAAGGACTAGTCTTATTAAAATAATACTTGCAAGTTACTACTTTATGTCTCTAGATATATAAAGTATAAGAGCCATAAAAGAAAGACTACCCCTTTGTCAGATAAGGTCGGATCAGTCCTGCTTAGGGTCACGAAGAGACCTGTAAGGTATTCTAAGATCAAAGATAGAAGAAGAGGATTGTTGAAATGCAATCGTAGTATCGTTGACTAAACTAACTATGTTGCTTGTTCCGAAGATAAGACACGAAGAACAAAACTAAATACAGCGGGTAGTGACTGTCCTTATATATCCTATCCATCGTAGCTTCGTCTACGCTCATCGTAGCTCTGGCTCTGCTCGGATCGTATCCCCAGCTACGTTCCGCGTAGCCCTGGATACGCTTATATCCTTGGGATCGTATCCCCAGCTACGTTCCGCGTAGCCCTGGATACGCTCATATCCTTGGCGTCGTATCCTTGGGTACGATATCGGTCCGTCGTTATCCCGTAGTGTCACATACGCTAGGCACGGCGCGGCTGATCGATTGGCCGTGGGGTAACGGTTCATGACAATCCCCCTCTCCCTGAGGCTTTGTCCCAAAGCTCTTTCCGATAAGTACTGGCGCTTCCCCCTTAGTGAGTCCCTTTTGTTTTTCATTCCTTTCTCCTTGCTGCTTTGGCTAATTCTCGTGATGTTGTTTAATTTAGGCATAAAGAAAAACAAACTTATCTATTGCTTTGACGAACAAGGCTTTATTATAGTTATTCCTTGTATTTGTTGTTCTCGTCTTAACAAGACATGTGTAAAGGTGGAAGGCTCTTCTTGTTGCAAGGCCTGTATTTCTAAAGGTGGTCAGGTCTGGTATATTAAGTCTAAGGCAACCTTTTTTAATAGCGAGTGGCAGAGGCTTGTTCAGGCTTAATATAAAATAAGTGGTGATAAGGAGCAGTTATTGCAGAAGCTCCTTTAACTTGAAAAACAGGAGAAGTTATTATGGCAACATGCTGGTGACTTTATTACTCGTGACTATAAAGAAATTAAAGAGCTTGAGGCTCTGGAGGAAAAAGAGAAGGCAGAAGAGGCGAGCAGGTTGGAGGCAGAAAGGGCCGAATATTAGTGGCAGGTGATTGCCCTCCTTGGTCTTCCTTTGTCTAGTAATAATAACCAGCTTGCTACTGCTTTATCTTCTATTGGTCCTTCTTTAGCAGGCCTGCCAATTAACCCGTCCTTGTTTGCGGTGATTAATGCCTTTAATATTCCTTAATCTTTTTAAGGCAACTCAGGTTCCTGACTGGTTCCCATGTGTCGTCTTCTAGTGCGTATCCTTTCTATTATACCAGGTAATAAATCTGACCATTCTTAGTCTTTTAATCTAGGATCTTTTCAACTTTATATTCTTCGTCTTTATTGGCTTTATCTTTGGCGTTCTTGGGGTTCTTGGTTGGTTCCAATAATAAGATATAAAATACTAGATGGACTTGCATTCTTGTTAGTAGTATTAATTAATAGTTATTGTTTGCAAGTTTTTCCACAATTTTAAATAGTCTATATTTCACGGCGTCAAGTTTGTTGCTTGGTTGTTTACTCTTAATATTAAAATTTTTCTAACCTTTGGTTTATTATAGCAGGTAAACTCTCCCCCCTTCCTAAAGAACTGGCGCGTCCACGCGCTTCTTGTTGTAGTAAGCCTTTATTTTCTATTCTACCTATTAAATATCTTTTGCTATTACTCCATGCAAAGTATTAATATATTTAATTTGCATTCTTGCCTGGTCTAAGTGGTTCTTAACTAGCAGTTTTTTCCAATTTATTCTTGGGTGTCGTCCCAAGTTTGCATAGTGTGGTGTAGTTCCTGTTGTTGCATTCTATATATTATTTAACATGAACTATGCCATAGGTAGCAGTTCTACCCAATTACTCTAGTTCCAATCCAGGTAATGCCATAGGTATTGTTTTACTAATTAAATTATTCTTTCTAACTGGCCATTAGTCTATTAATAATTGGCAGTAGACATTCCCATTGTTATACCACTTGCTTCCATAAGTGTTTTCCAAAATTTCAAGGTAAATAACTTGTCTCTATTTAATATGAACTTTGTTGGTAATCCTGTCTATATAAAGACTTCTTATAGCATTAGTACTGCTAGTTCTACTATAGTAACATCCTTCCTTGTTAGTTATAGTATTAAATATTTTATAAGTTTACATACACATATCATAGCATTTGTGTATATAATTCCTGTAACTAGGTCTTTAAATACTGGTAATCCCTGTATAAAATTAACCATAATAATTTCCCATGGTTTCTAAGGTGCATCTGTCTATTAAAGTTTTCCATATGATTTGTATTAAGATGGCTTGTTTCTCTGGCATTTAGGGCATTTATTAATATATCTTTTAATAAGTAGAGCCATTCTGCTAAAGTAGTAATATTATTTAATCTTTTCCATTGTTCCAACCATTCCCGGGTGTCCTTTAGATAGTAAATTGTGGTGCTGTTATATAATCTCCATAATTATAGATTTTAGTACCATGATTTGTCCTCTAATAAAGACAATTCCTTTAACCTTGTAACTATCTTTTGTGGTAGCTGCCTATTTCTGGATCTTGTTATCTTGCTATTGTTCCCTTTTAAGGTATTCCAGGAACTTGATATCCTTAATAATAATAGTGGTGGCTAGTTAAGTATTCTAGTTAAATTAAATAACATCCCCTTTATATTACAAGATATTGGTCTCTAGTTTTTATATATTAACTATAAGGTCTAGTCTTTAACTTAGGGCATCTGTGGCAATATTTTATTTGCCATTAATATATTTAATCTTAAATTAATATTATAATAGCTCTTGTGCCTATTAAATCTGTCTTCCTTTTAACTCCTTTATTATTATAAAGTAAGTTAAGTTCTTGTAGTCTATTTATACTACTATTTTATACTTTACTCCTTTAAAATAATATTACTATTTCTTAAATCCTTTTATAATAGCAAGCATTTCTCTATCATGTATATTGTAACCTTATTCCATAAATGTTATTTTCCTTGTGTGAAACACGACAATTTGCTGTTTCCCTTGGTTATTCCTTTATTCTAGGACTAGACTAATAGCTCTTCCTAAAGCATTAGTTTTTAAATAAACCTAAAGCTCTAGGTTAAAGAGTTAAATAATTAGTTTATTCTTGATTTGCTCCTTAATTGCCTTAAAGGCTTTTTACTAAGCAGGTCCCCATTTAAAAGGAACCTCATTCTTAACTAATTCCAATATTGGCATCATAACCTTTGCATAGCTTTCCAGGAATCGTCGTACATACCCTGTTATTCCTTGGAAGCCCTGAACTTCTTTCACATTGCTGGGTACTGGCCATTCGAGAATAGTAGTTTTCTTTTCTGGCGGTATCCGCAATCCGTTTGGCGTGAAGATCAATCCCAAGTATTCCACTTTGGTGACACTGAATCTGTATTTATTAATATTCATGCTAAGATTCACTTTTATAAGTCGCGTCATGACTTTTCGTACATGTCCTGGGTGGTCTGCTGGGTTCTTTAAGTAGACAATAATATTATTAAAGTATACCGCAACAAAGTTGTTCACGTAGTCCCCTAGGACCCAAGTCATAAATCTTGCAAATTTAGCTGGTAGTTGTTTCAATCCCATTGGCGCGACAACCCATTCGTAGAGTCCTATATCCATTAGGAATCCAGTCTTCTTAATATCTTCTTCAGCTATTAGGAGATTATAGTATCCCTATTTAATATTAAATATAGTAAGTATTATTACTTTTAATAGCAGGTCTTGTTTTTACTTTATATAAGGCGCTTTATTAGCATTATTAATCATGACATTATTTAATAGTTAAAAGTCCACAACTAATTATCTCTTTCTATTCTTCTTTGGCACAAATATTAGTTAGCTTGCTATTTTCCCTTGACCAAGTTATATAAATCCTGCCTTTAAGAATTCCTCTATAAACTCCTTCTTAAGCTAGAGTTCCAGTTGTAACTTCTATTATTGCTTTACTTGTAGCAGTCTTGCTCCTTTTATAAGTAGTATTCTTGCTTTAAATTTATTAGGGTAATCTAGTAGTTAGTAGTCTTCCTTGGTAAATAGAGTAATAAACTTATAATATTCCTCTGGTAATAGTTTCTTAACTTTGGCAAGTTCTTCTTTATATTACTTGCATGGTTTCTTTTTATTGGCTAGTCAACTTTGCTATGGTGCTTTATTCATGGTACTATTAATTCTTCCTCTAGCATGCTGGAATAGCATTAATGCCAGTGTTGTTATTCCTATCTTGACTAACCCTTTTTCCCAATCAATTTCTAGGTTAACTACTTGCAGCCAGTCATGTCCAAGCACAGCATTATATAGGTTCCAAATTGTCATGACTTTTAGCTTAATCTTGGTGGCATATTTTCCTAAAATTAATTCCACTTTCTTGGTTGTCTTTGCAGGTCCCTGTTGGATAATTCTTCCATCTAATACTTTAACTATTTAAATAATGCCAGTATTCTGCAATGGAATCTGGTATTTTCCAGCAAACACGTTTAATATATAGCTATTAATTACTCCTAAATCTAGCAGTAACCTTGCATAGTGTCCTTGTATTTTGGCAATAATTACCAAGGACGCTAAGCCTAGATTAGTAGCCAGTTGTACCTCTTCTTGGTGCATTTAAATATAGTTAAGGTAGTTTTTCTACTATAGCCTTGTTCATGTCTTTTTATTTATTCTTTAGTGTTAATAGCAATCCTTTTATCTGCAGTTGCCATTAATATTGCTGTGGAATAGGTGACTTGGCTCTTGGTAATAGTTATAGTATATTTTATTTATTAGGCATTAGTATATTATTCTCATGGCAATGCCTGGTAACCTTAAAAACCAATTATAAGTTATCTTTTTATTTAAGTGCTTCATGCACTCTTGTTTAAAGCATAACATCTAATATAGCCCCTTATATATTTAACTTTTACTATTCTTTGCATAGTGCTTGTATAGGCATTCTAAGACATGTCCTAATCCTATATTGCAGAATTCTAATCCCTTTAAATAGGAGATTTGTTTATATTTATTTATAAATTCCTTATTAATCTTTTTATAAATTGCGCATTTATGGAATATCTAGTCTTGGCACTTCTTGCATCTAGTTGGTAATTCTCTAATATAATATTACTATACTTCTTTAGATTCTTCCTAACAGGTTACTCGAGCAGGTTTACAAGTATATTCCCTACTCTATTCCTTTTATAGGCTAATCTCTATTTATTGTAATCCTTGTATTATGTCTTTAAGGATGTCTTTGTAGGTTTTAGTATAAGATAGCCATTTATAGTAGGCTTTATCTATTTATGCTTGTTATTCCTTAATATCTTTTTTATTAACAAGTATCTCTCTATAACCATGTTGTAGGTCTAATGCTCCTAGCTCTCCACTATTATTAGTAGCATTCTTGGTATTGGTATCGCGCTTTAATGCTCCTTTATTGGCTAAACCCCCTGCTTGGCATCCCTTGTAGTCTACTTTAATACCATATTCTTTAAATTTCGCGTATAACTTCTTGACATCCTTTATTGTTTTTTAAGTACTTGTCACTTCTTTCCATAGCTTGGGGTTTATATTTTCTTTATCTTGTTATTATAATTAATGCAAAATTAACCAAATTAGACCTTTTATCTATTCTTGTTTATTAAGGCTGGTAATAACTTTAGATCTTATCTATTTAATAAGAGCGTCCTGTAATAGTGTTTCTATTGCTGTTGCTATTGCAATTTATAAAGGTTAGTTGGCCATTCCATCCTTTTATTTAAATTAGCATTTTCATGTAATATAACTAGTCTTTCCATAGTTGTAGCATTTTCCTTTAAACCATTTCTTCTTTTTACCTTGGTAAGACTTTCCTGCTATCTCATCTCATGCAGCAGCTAGTTGCATTTCCACATCTCCATCCTTATCTTATTAGGTTTGCTTGTCATTTCCATAGCGGCTTTGCTAATAGTTGCTTCTATTGTTATAATATTATTCCAACAGGCAGTTCTTAATTCCCGATGCCATGTTGATAAGTTTATCAAGTGTTTTGGGCTTTTCTTTGTACATCAAGCCATCCTTGATCTCTAGTTTAAGGATTTAATAGAACCAGGATCGTAGTGACTTGTCGTCCTAGTCAAGATTGGCCGTGATCTGGTTAAACTTTAATACCAGTTCTCCCACGGTCATCTTATTTCCTTGTCGTAGAGCATAGATGTGTTGCTTAAAGGTCTTTTCTATGTCCAGGTCTCTAAAAGCTTTTATAATAGCTCTCTTGTAGCTATTATAGGTTGCAAACATGCTAATTATTACTTTTTATTAATTTGTGTTCATGTTCTCTTGGTAGTCTCTTATAAAAGGCTCAAACCAATTAAAAGCTGGTCCCTTGAGGTACGAACCTGCGAACATAACCTTGTCTACAGCCGGTGCCTGAGACAGGTTGTTAATTCTAAGGTGCATGTCCATGGACGTTAAGTATCTCTGCACAGTTGCTCTCTTACCTTCAAACACTTTGGCTTGGTTAGCCTTGACTCCCTTGAAGGCCCTGAGGCTATTAACTTGTCCCATAAGGTTCTTAACCACGTTCTGGAGCTCGACAATCTTCTCATTGCTGCTCTCGTCGTCTGAGTCGTCCTTCCTAGGCTTGGTGGAGTTCTTGCTAACTATTAACATTGTGATGGGGTATGCGTCTTCTTTCTTTAAAATAAGGGTGTCTTATTGTTAAATAAGGTCGGATTAGTCCTGCTTAGGGTCACGAAGAGACCTGTAAGGTATTCTAAGATTAAAGATAGAAGAAGAGGATTGTTAAAATGCAATTGTAGTATTATTAACTAAACTAACTATATTGCTTGTTCCAAAGATAAGACATGAAGAACAAAATTAAATATAGCAGGTAGTGACTGTCCTTATATATCCTATCCATCATAGCTTCGTCTACGCTTATCGTAGCTCTGGCTCTGCTCGGATTATATCCCCAGCTACGTTCCGCGTAGCCCTGGATATGCTCATATCCTTGGCGTCGTATCCTTGGGTACGATATCGGTCCGTCGTTATCCCGTAGTGTCACACACGCTAGGCACGGCGCGGCTGATCGATTGGCCGTGGGGTAACGGTTCATGACACCCTTAAGAATTAGTAAAATAATATAGATATAAAATAGGCCAGCACCACAAGTATAACCTAAGCAGGCATTCTTATTATTAAGAATCTTCCTAACTTTAGCTAAAAGAAGAGCACTAATTTCTTCTTTACTAGCAGGTTTATAAACATGTTTACTACCAAGCAGGTAAAGAAGCCACTTTAGATCCTAAAGCTTGAAAAGGCAACTAAATTTCTTAAGCTTTTCCATGCCTTTAAGGAAGGGACCTATACTATAATTAGTTATAGATAGTAGTTTAATACAAGTTTCCAACTTACTTAACTTTATTTTTTTTAGACTTATAGACTTCCCTTTTTACAAGTAAACTAGAGGAGGTGACAACTTGGCAGTCCTTTTATAGCCTTTGCCTTTGTCCTTCTTCTTTAGCAAACCATGGGTTATAACTATATTAGTAGTACTTAAAACAAGTCTAGGAGGAATATAAATAACAAGCAAAGAGCAAGGGAAAACAAGAATTATTAAAGGACCAAGGAAAAGAAAAAGAGAGTTTATACTAAGCAAGGTATTATTATAGCATGTTAAGTTCATGCCAGGAGGGCACAAGTAAATATATTATTAAAAGTATTTCTTTAACATGTCACTATTACTCTAGGAACTAGATAAGAATAATATTATTTCCCCATAAATTTAATAATATTTATCTAGACTCTTTTACTAGCTACAACTACAAGCACTAACTATTTAATACTCTAGAAAAGAGAATAAGAGAGGAGGTAAGGTCTTCTTGTTTTATAAAGCATAATAATTAATATACAAGTAAATTTAAGAAGTAGAAGCAGTTTAAAGGTAAATAACTAGAGGCAGGCAATATATTTCTTGCCTTGGACAAACCTTTGTCCCAGCAGGCTAAAGGGCCTTGCTTAGTTTAATATTACCAAGATACTCTTCCCTATAACTACATGCAACACTTTTATAACTTAAATTAGCCTCTTGACCTTCGCGCTACATGTTATAATAATAAAACTCTCCTATGGTACAGTCCTATTTACCAGCTAGACTTAAATATTAAAGAAGGAGGTACCAGGCATTAGAGTAAATAAGAAGACACTTAATATAAAGAATAAGAATATGGACTACTAGTAGCCAGGCAGTATTAATAAAGGTATTTAAATAACCCTCCCCTTTCCTTTATATACTTATGTTTTTATATTCTATATAAGTCATCAAGGGCAACTTCTAATTTAGGTGGGGGAGGATGTAATATCAGCCATGGATCACTATTATCAAGGTTGGGGCAGCTACAACTCGTGGCTGGCAAGGTTATCAGCTGACCACCTTAAGGAAGGCAAGCCTGCTGGCTAACCAACTCGAGATGGGCGAGGATGGTGGCTAGAGCCACCGACCTTGGCGAGAGTGCAGATCCTCTCTCTCGTTACGGTAGATAAATAGCAGTAGAAAGCCCGTCTCACATGGACGGCAAGGCAGGCGGCAGTCGAGACTTCTGGCCTGCGACCTCGTCGCCAGCGGGCCAATTCTGGCCCGCGGAACAATGCAATCGACTTCGTTACTATGAGTGTTATCACAGCTATTAAAATGTCCTTTATTAAAGAACTAGAATGGGTTAAATATATATTTTTAACTACTTTAAATACTATAAAAAGGAGTAAGAAATATTGGCACCACAGCAAACTTCCCAAACCACTAGAAAACTATGCAGAACTACTATAACATCTACTTAAAGCAGAATTTAAGACAGCTGCTTAAATAAAGATAGGTAAATTAAAGGCTAAGGAAGCCTTTAACCTTGTAAAATATAAAGAAGTAGATAAGAAGCAAATCTTACCACTAAAATAGGTGTTTACCTACAAGTTTAATAAAGATGGCTATCTTTTAAAGGTAAAAGCACACATTTGTATATAAGGAGACCTTAAAAAGGATTAGACTACTAATAACTATGCAGCAACAGCCTTTACAAGGGTGTTTAAAGTAGTAATTACTATTATTATAGCATTTAATCTTAATACTAACTAGAAAGATGTAATAAATGCTTTTTTAAATATACTACTTAAAGAACTAGTCTATACAAGACTACTAGATGGTTTTGGTATACCAGGAAAGATATAAAGGATTAAAAAGGCACTATATAGCCTTAGGAAGTCTCCATGCCTCTGGTAGAAAGATCTAGTAGCAATACTTAAGAAGTTTGGCCTCCTGCCAGTTTTAGAAGAGGAATGCCTCTTTATTAACAAGTATATAATTATATTAATTTATATTAATAATATTACTATAGCAAACTTGCCAATAGCTGCCATGAGAGAAGAAACCAAGCGCTTTAAGGAGGAGTTAGCCATATAATATAAGCTACACCACCTAGGAGAGGTTAAATAGTTTCTAGGAGTATGGATACTGCAAGATAGACCTAATAAAAAGGCATGGCTATATTAAGATGCCTATATTAAATATTTTATAGCATGGTTTTATTTAAATACTCTTATAAAGTGGCCAGTAATACTACTAGCAAGTTCTTATAACCTTTCCCCATATTAACACCAGGCATTTAATACCCAGATTAAGGAATACTAGATAAAGATAGGATTTATATAGTATCCTACTGTTCTCATGCATGTAGATATTGTATATGCTATTAGTTAACTATTAAAAGCCTTAAAGAACCTGTTGCCAGATTATATTTAGGTAGTAGATAAAATTATTACCTACCTCTACACCATGTGCTTTTAAGAAATTAAATACTTAGGCAATACTAGTAACAAGGAAGTGGTTATAATAGCCTTTAATATAGCTTTTATAAATTAACCTGATTAACATAGCTTAGCAGGCTACCTTTATAAACTATATAATAAACTAATTAAATAGTATATTATTAATTTATGTTGTAAATTAAATCCCATGGTATTAAAGACCCTCTTTTACCAATATATAGCCTTTACTGCATCTATTAAGGCTATATATTCTACTTTAATAGTTAATATTATTACTATTTATTACTTGCCAGACTTCTACTTTTAACGGTGAAACAGTTAGCCGGACGCCCGAAACGGCTACACTTGACGCCGTTTTGAGCGTCCTGCTAACGCTCGGCGGCCTTGGCGTCACGTGGAAGTAGTCGCACGCCCAGCGGCCTTTACTCCCACGCCCTGCGCTAGTTGGTTCCCCCGTCGTTTCGTGCCTGGCCTGGTTCTTTCGACGACCACACCTCGTGTAGCCGCCGTCGGAGGGCTCGCTCGTCATTCAGCCATACCTCTCTCTCCCTCCCCAGCGAGGCCTTCTGGGGAGGGAGCCAAAAACGGCTCCCCTCGCGACCGTCTTCTTCGCTTTGCTTCTTA
The DNA here is from genome assembly GCF_047715825.1 of Aspergillus stella-maris. Classification (NCBI taxonomy): domain Eukaryota; kingdom Fungi; phylum Ascomycota; class Eurotiomycetes; order Eurotiales; family Aspergillaceae; genus Aspergillus; species Aspergillus stella-maris. The sequence goes on along the minus strand of NW_027396927.1, from coordinate 24,582 downwards.
AAAGCCTTCGCCCCCCATGACTCTCTCCCTCCCCTCCTCCACTTCCGAGCAACTGCCATCCACCTCGCCCACATTCATCTCTCCTCTGCCGGCTTCAAACGGGTAAGAGAAGATCCGCTTCTGCCACCTACTCTCTATTTCTATCCAGGCATCCTTTCCTCTCAGCTCCTTTGTCTGCCATGCGGCACTCCCCTCAACCGGTCGGGTCCGACGACGACAGCGGCAGCACCACCGATGTACCGGACATCTTCTCCGCCGACGATGCTACCGATGAATCCTCGGCCAGTGCGTCTGAGCCAGACAGTGATGACGACTTGGAAGATCTTTCTGACGACGATTCGATCCTGGATGATGAGGAGGAACGGGAACTCCCTGCGGCGTACTTCTTACAGGAAGCTGAATGTCTCGACGTCTCCCAACTGCGGCAGAAACGCTACAGCCCAAGGACCCAGGCTAAGTTGGACGAGACACGGGATTACTGGGACCGGTGAGAAACAGCCGGGATCCAAGTCTCAAGACTGGTGCTAATAGATAGCGTGTCTCTCCAGGTTCTGCCGCGAGGGCAACTACGACCCTGCCGAACGTTTCCGTTGGCTTTCCGACTCCGAGGAGACAGTCCGTTTCTTCAAAGCTTTCTTCTCGTGGCGATGCAGTCGGCGACGAAACAAAAAAGGGGGCCGGACACCAGGAATACGATACAAAAGCTCGCTGGAGACATTCTGGAAGTGGTGGCATCTGGTTTACAAGGCAGAGGTAGGGCACGGCTTAAGCAAAGACCTCATTGTCAAGATTCTGGATGTAAGCGACCGGTGATCGGATTAGTTATAGTCTCGTCTGATAGTTTACAGGTACTGGCGATTGTTGCTCGAGAGAAGGACCTTCGTTCTGGACGCCGACCGAAAGCGACGATGTACATTGAAGATGTGGCGGAGTTCGCTCGCGTGCTATTGTCGACGATGGAGATGACTTTCCAGTTCGGGTGGCTTCGGATCCAACTCCTCCTCTTCTGCCAGCTGGCGGCCATCACCGGTAGCCGCCCTGGGGCTCTGCTGAACTTACGCTATCGGGATCTTGAGCTGACTCTCATCCGTCACCCGGATGGAGGGCGCCCACGATTATTTATTTACTTGACCCCAAGGTTTACCAAGACGTTTCTGGGCGAGAAGGAAGAGTGAGTCCTGGGCAATCCCATTTTTATTGTAGCGTCGCTGTCTCCGCGTGAAGTCGCATTCCAGATAGAGCTAATTGTGTATGGAATAGGAATACCTTCCCTATTCCCGAAATCGTCTTTGACCCGACATTGGTCCTCAGTCCTCATGTGTTCCTTCTCGGGATGCTGTTCCGTATCCAGGCGTTCAAGAATATCTTGAAAGACGGCCTAGTGTTAAACTGTCCCGAAAATCTATATAACCTTGGTGTTTTGGATGGACTTGGAGAACAGCCGCTGAAATTGAAAGATGAAATTCTCGATCACTTTGTGTTCTGTCAGGGAATGCGCGAATCCGACGGACTTCGAATTGCTTTGGAGGAGCGACTAACGGAAGGAGCGCTGCGATATCGGATGAAACGGGGAGGCGAAATCACAGGGTTTGAACAGGTCACAAAGCCGTATGGTCTCCGTTATGGGGCGGCGAAAGCATTTAATGACAGCTGTGAGTTATCTGGTTTGTTCACATCGTAAACGATCATGTCCTTACTAACACTGCCGTCTCCTTCGTCGAACAGCGGATGTGACGAACGAGCTCCAGAACGTGATGTTACAGCATGCGAACATCGACACCTTCGTTAAACATTATAGCGTGGGCATCCATGTTGACGCCCAGGCCATTGTCCGGGGACTGCCGGCTCAGAAACAGCTGATGCGGTTCGCAGCATCCATGAGCCGGTCGATTGATCCCCGCCGACCGTACAAGCTCGAGGACACTAGTTGTGTCAACAACATTCCGCGCGTGCGAACACTGCAGACGCGGGTCTGTGAAAGAAAACAATTCCGGGACGAGATGAAGCGGGCTTTTGACACGGCGGAACGGGACTTTGAGCGACGCTTCGGCGATTACCAGAATCAGAAGAAAGTGAAGAAGGAGCTACCAGCTCCCGCTCGACGGGCGCTTGCCCGTGTGGCGAAGTCCGAGGAAGAGTACAGAGGCGCGGCCCGGAGGCATCTCCGGGCGCAGCGTGTGTCTCGGAATGAGTGGCAACGGCAACGTAACCGCTTAGTGCGTGAGAATCTGGAAAGATATAAGAACGAGCAGCCAGTGATTGACTGCGAGAGGCAACTCTCCGGGAAGTTCTTGGATGACGAGGTGAAGGGTGCTCTGGAGCGAACAGGGTATATGACCCCGCAACATATGATCCTGCTTGATAATATCTTGAGCATGCCGGGCGTCACTGTCGAAAAGGAATACCAGCGCCGGATTGCCGCAATCAATGCGGTCATTGCTTTCTGTGACGTGGAGGAGGGATCACCCACGAGACGACCAAACCCTGCACAGAAGCGTCCTGCCATGGATTCTTTATCGTCTGCTCCTTCCGCAAAAAGGCAAAGATGCCCTTCGTCTGATGGGCCACAGACCACCATTTCTCAAGCGATTGCGTCTGTCTGCATTGAAAAGAAAGAGGAACGGCCGACGATTTGCTTTCTCTGTCTGGGAAATCCTCATATGCCGGAACATGAGCGGTCTAAAGACTATTGTACACCTGGGTCACTCACCCGTCACTTTGTTGACATTCATGTCATACCATATCCGAAAGACATGCGGATTAAATGCAGCATCTGCGAGGAGCACTTGGAGAGTAAATCGGCATTGATGAACCATGCTGAGAGAAAGCATGGAACTGTCTCACGCCGCCCATTGTCCGCCCTCGGCCCAATTTAGATTTCCAATACACCTGCGACCTAAAGCATTTGTGGACCAGGATCCCCTCTTTGCCTTTGTTGACACTGCATATTAAGGGCTGGTACCCCAACAATTTCCTTTATCGACGCGTTTATTTTGTGTAACTTATTCTCAAATCCTCTGCGAACTTGATACCACAGTAACATGCATGGTACATATACATACTAGATTGAAGAAAGATATTCGAAGGAATCAGGATCTAAAGAGAGACGTCCATGTGCGATATCTCGACGGTCATGCCAGTTGATGGTCAATCCTTTTGGCAGACTCTGGTTCAATCGGTATTATGTTGAAGGCCCTCATTGAATAAAAAGAAGTGCTCGATATCAACTGTATAAGCAGAGGGGTCCTTCCCGATACCGCGATTCCCTGGCATCTCGGGACCTGGTCCCTGATACGGTAGCGGAGTTCTCGCGAGCCGCTGCCGCGCTCCCAGGGTACCGCGAGGGACATATCAGTACAGGATGATCCTTTTGGGTTTCTATATACACACACGCACAGTTACATGTCGCAAACGGTGATCTAAGCGCTGAATGGTCATGAAGCAGTGCATGTTGACTTACCTCCCCGGTTGTACACGGAGCATAGAACCTCAGCAACCATTACCGCCACCACCAGCACCAGCGAAACCTCCAAGTGTCCCAACTTTCTTCGCGTAGTTCCAGTCCTGATAGGAAGAAACAGGCGGCATCATTCGTTCTAGCTCTGAGACGGAGTTAGCCACGTTCAACCCAGGCCCGACAGGGAACTGACCTTCTCGCTTGGCCTGTCTAGTTTCGGCCGTCTCATACCATAACTTCAGCATCCACACTGCGACCAGCGCATCTCGCATCTCCTCCGTCATTGGAGCTGCAATAACCATTTTATCCTCATCGTCCTTCCCTTCCTCCACCGCGACCTGAGACCCATCCTCCTGGATCCAGTTATACCGACTACCCATCAATTTCGCCGGTCGCGCAGTGAATAGTGTCGAGGCTTTCCCAGCCTCGTCAAAGAGTGGACGATCCGATGCAGTCTGCTTCGAACTAAGCAATGCTTCGAACTCCATCTTTCGCAAGCGTGATTTGCTTGTTCCGAGGTGGATATTCCCTAGCGTCTCCTTGTCGACGGCCGTGATGTAGTACGCCGGGATATCGGTCCGGTACTGCGCGTCCGAGGGATGTGACATGTAGAACAGATGCCGATACTGAGATTCAATTGGCCCCACGCATAACATAGTCAACGTGAATAGATGACTAACTTTGTTATGCATGTTTACAAACATATCTGAGGGGTAGAAGTACTCTCCACGTGCAATGGCCTTCAAGGCATCCTCCTTGTCCTCATCCGACGTAAAATACCGCACGATCCTCCGAACCTTCCAACCAAACCTCTCCATCGCCCTCTCAACATCCTTACTAATGTCATTATGGTATACCTCCACGACAATATCCCTGGGAACCGACTCGCCCAGTCTAAACCGCGCATCAACAAGCGCCAATTTCTCATCAACAGCAGCCGCACCACCTGGAAGAGAATCAAGCTGTCTCACCAACCCCGCCGAACTCTGCCACGTCGTCGTGATCCTTCGCGGGCTAACCCCGTGGCTCGCAAGGAAGCTCATCATCTTCGGTTGGATATTATCACGTGTGACTACCTCCCCACTGCTGTCGCCGCCGCCGTCATCCTTGAACATTTCCCCGACCGGAAAAGCAGGGAAAAAGATCCGGATAGACTGTATGAGTACCGCATTGTCGCGGCCGATGCGCCGGAGGAAGTCCAGCGTCGCAAGATAGCCGCCCGTGAAGTCGACCCAGTTGCACCCGTAGAGGATTGATCGCGCCTCATCGTGGATGATCTTGTTCGTGTATAGGATGTTGGGTGCCACGCCTTGCTTGCTGAACAAGTAATTTAGAGGCTTGGGGCTGACTAGGAGGCTTGTGTAGATCTGGTTGCGGATCTCGCCGGGGAGAGAGAGGAAGGGTGTCGCCATGACGCGGGTCACAGACTACGCGCCGAATGCCTAATGCTTTTAGTAGCAGCAGTGTAGGTATAGCTTGGCCTGAGAGTTTGGTAGATTGTTTAATGCGAGCATGTTAGCTCAGGCTGGCTGCCCCGCGTACCCCGCGCGCCCAGAGATCTTCAATCCTTGCACCCTCATCTGGATTAGCTCGCATAGGAGCTGGGAATTATGACGCGTAGCCTCTTAACAAGCTCTTTTATAGCTTAGAGCGCAACAGTGGTGACCTTCTAATGACTACTCCGAGTTCAACCTCGACACCTTGGCCTCAGAAACAAACGCAATATTAACACACAGTGGAACAAACCTAGCTAAATCATGCAGATAATTTTTGCGATCGGGCTTGTTGCCATCAATCTGGCGGGCCACGGAGCCTCGCGCATATGAATAGATATGGGCATCGGCAATAATCCAACTGCTATGAGGCTGTACTCCACGGGTTGTGACACTTCAGGCCCATCACGAGCCCTCATACCGTTCAAGGAGGAGCCCAAATTTTTCCACCCGCAGTAGAGCGGGGTCCTTCCCGATCCCGCGATTCCCTGGCATCTCGGGACCTGGTCCCTGATTTGTGGGAACGGTAGCGGAGTTCTCGCGAGCCGCTGCCGCGCTCCCAGGGTACCGCGAGGGACATATCAGTACAGGAGGATCCGTTTGTGTTTGGCTCGATCGGGTTTAGCGCTCAGACCTTGACCACTGAGCGCTGGGGTGAGCATCGGGCATTGGATTATTGCGGACCCAACTAGTTCTGTCCGTCGTCGCCGCCCTCAATGACTGGCGGTCGCTCGTTCATTTCCTGAGGACCTAGCAAGAAACGGATCCAGGCCTTCTCCAAAGTTGGGAGTCGATCGAGGGCGAGTAAATTTTGGTCCACGGGTAAATTTTGCAGGTGCATCATATTAGATAATTTTAAAAGGCGCTATTATTATCATATCAGTAATCTTAACTACTGTTAACTTTTCCCAGTGCTAATTTTATCGCAGTGTTAAAATTATTCCTGTTCGCTGTTAACACGGAATTAAAAGTCATCCATCCCGTTGGTGGGACAAAACCTCCAAATCGGAGCTTTCATGGCCTTGGCCCCCTAACACTATTTTTGTTACAGTACGAAGAAGTTGTCTTCCAGAGATTGGACACACTTTGTGAAAGCCACAGGTCGGCGGCAAGGAAATAGATATCATTGGATGGCGTTAACGGACACCCGTCACTTCTGGAGAATAATCCATTCCTGACTGATGGGTCCGCTGCCGAGGGGGTAATAATGATTGGACAAAGGCTTCCATCCCTCAAACCCGACCTGAGGAGCGACACCTGTGGCAGGCACAAACGTATTTGCGTTGGCTTCTTTTTACCGATGGACTCTGCGGTTGTAGCAAGGTAGATGAGGAGGCCACCACATTGGCATTGCGTTGCCTTGCGCGCGTGCTAATTCGCCAGTTCAGGGACGCACTCAGATTATCGTCTTCAGCTATTGCCACCGAGTCCAACCATAATTGGGAGAGGCAGCTTTACCGGACTTGGCGCCAAGAGTGGACTGGCAGGTTTGGGCGCTCACGGACGAGTCCCGTGTGCAGGCAGCAGCGATGCTCCCTCTAGCGAACCCGCTTGGAGTTAAAAAGGAAGATTCTGTTAGGCATTTCCTTTCTCCCCGGACATGCCGAAGCCTCTGGAGTCATGTGAAACTCTACATCAACCATCCTTAGGCTAGGGCAGGCTGGGGAAATGGCTTAGCCTTGGAAGTGTCCTGCTTGAGGTGCCATTACATTTAGGTCTGTATCGAGTCCAGAGAGTATCTCTGTGTTCAGCTGAAAGTGAGGCTGCTCGTCCTGACTTTCGGAACCTCCCTGTGAGCACATAGGCAGCAATTGCATCGCCTTGGCGCCAAGAATACTGCCGAACTTGGGCCGGAACGCAGACTTTGCGTCATGACTGATTGCCAACGCCAAGTCACGATACAGCACGCCAAGTCATATGAGGGGTTTGTGCAAACTTTTCACAGGCCACGATATGAGGACGATGCACGAATTATCTCATATGTCCTCATCATCAACGGCCTATCTTTCAAGTATTTGCCCTGGGAAGCTGCAGCTTTTTAGACCTGATAGCACGCATTTCCTCTCGAATGCCTTCGGTCGATTGCCATTGGAGAGAGACTTCTAATATTCCCAATTGTTTGCCCTCAGCACACGCCAAGTTCCCTCGTTTCTTGGCAGTATTTAACATATGCTGATTTAACGAGGGCATTCCCCGCTGCCTTGGTTTTATTCCAAGGCTTCGTCCGAAACAGTCAAGATTCGCACGTTATATTCGATAACAAATTGGCTTCAAGGACAGACTTTCTCCATCATAACCCAATTTTATCCAGATGATATACATAATTCAGGGATGCCTCACTGTTTTCTGCCATTCTTGCAGCGCCTGCGCAAACACTCGGCTTCTGTACCGCGTACGGGAGATATCGAGCTCGACGAGGAGAGTAATTGCTTACTCTCCACAGAGGGCCTAACCTTGCGGGATAGGGTACCTTCGACCCGAGGCAAGTTTTCGTCCGCTGGCACTGGGAAATATAATACACCCAAAAAAGATAGATTTGTCCGGACTAGTGGTGGGCATAAACATGATCTGAGCCTGCCAAGGCCGAGAAGACATTTTTGGAGAAGCAACGACCTCATAGACAGCGAAGGGCTTTTAGGCAAAAACAAGCCATTCATTAGCTCTAAGTCGCAGTGGATGGAAGGAAAACAACGGGAGGAGACCAGTTTGGCAGGGTGGCCCATCGAGAGTCGCAATATGGAAGCCATTACCCAGAGATATGGGGAAATCGAAATGGTCGCCGGGTATGGCTCTCATGCACTTGTATTAATATCACATAAAGTGCGCAACTGGGGTCCCCAACTCGATCGTTACTATGCTCTAAAGATTTTCCGCCGCGGATCAGCTCAGACCGAGTCTGATTATTACAGACGTGCGACTTCGGAGTTCTCGATCACTTCCTCCCTACACCATCAGAATATAATCGAGGCCTTCGAGATCCTCCCCTTGGGTGACGGCAGTCTCTGTGGGTGTATGGAGTATTGCTCAGGTGGAGATTTGCATGCACTGATTGTGTCTTCACATCGACTATGGGAAGATGAGGCAGATTGTTTCCTGAAACAGTTGATGTGCGGGATTCTCTATCTCCACGAGATGGGGATCGCTCACCGTGACTTGAAGCCGGAAAATCTTCTGCTTACCAACTATGGCCGCCTCAAGATTTCTGATTTTGGCCATGCAGAGTGCTTTCGTCTTGCCTGGGAAGATCAGGTTCATATGTCTACCAGGCGCTGTGGCTCAGTGCCATATGTATCCCCAGAGCAGTATCTTGCGCAACCGTTTGATCCCAGATATACCGACATCTGGGCTGCCGCTATTGTTTACATAGCTATGAGAGCTGGGAGGAATCCTTGGAAGTCGGCAACAGTCAAGGATGAATGCTTTCGAGACTATACTGAAGACTGCAAAGCTGGAAGCCAGTATTTCCTCATCAAAGACATAACCCATGTCAGGTTATCACTTTCCTTTCGTTGTTTAGATGGCTAATTCTTTTTCTTACAGGAGCGGAGCTGCGCGATCCTACATTCCATGCTGAGTGTCACACCCGCGCATCGACCAGGAGCGGCGGAGACTCTCGGTTCCCAGTGGCTTCAGGAGGTGCATTGTTGTCAAGCTACCACCAACACAGGACTTCCTGGTTAAGGCCTAGGCTTATATTCTGTATGTACTACTGCTGGGATGGCTTTTTATGTTTTGTCAGCCAGAGGTTTCTTCACGTTCAGCCATTCTGGGACTCGGTCACATCCAGTGCAAGTAATATCTTCCATAGCTCACACGTTTTGTCTCTGAACTAGGCATCCAACAGATAATAATATGAGATGAGTCACTTATCTCCAAATCTTCCAGTAGCTGGTAGCGCATCACAATGTGACAAGCTCTTATTTTGGCAGCACCTACCTATATGCACGCCTTCAAAGGGTATGCCTAGCAAGATCAACTAAATGTAAGCGAGGTCTGGCTTCAAGTGAATAGTCCAAACAAGCACAATCATCAGGACAATTTTTTAGCGCGAGAAGTAGCGCATGAACTGTGTAATGACTCTATTGACCCTAGAACTCTATTACACTGGGAAGCTGAGAGGCTATTACTTCCAATAGATGGCACGCAAACAAGTTGGGAACCAGAGACGTGGAGAGAGCGCTTCGGGCACGCGTTCGTGCGACGCAGCTTTCCAGCAGCATTCTGACTTATTTCGTTGATTGTCTTTTAGCGATCTCTGGAAAGGTAATCACATCGAAAACGAATAATAATGCGAGTTGAGAAGCGTAGTTTTTCCCCTAACCAGGAGCTTGTGCGTGCTCACTCAGCCAGCTAGCTCACTCACTGACTTACGTAGATCTGCTAGAGGAGCTCGGTATTGAGCAAGAGGAAGGCTTGACCGCCAAGGAAGCCAGTCGGCGTCTCCAGGAATATGGCCATTATGAGCTGGATCAAGGCGAGGCAACTAATTGATCGAGAACCTTGCTCAATGTTTCTCAGTCCGTATCGTGGGGCTTCAATTACCCACAGATGAAAGCGCATGACAAAGGATAAAGCTTACTCGGTCAGACACGGCTAGGTCTGTCAGGCTTTGGCGTCTTAAGGGCCTGGTAACCTTGGCTAAGCCCCCTGTCGGAACCAGGTGTGTGGAGTACTATATTTTTGTTTTTGTTTTCGCCCGATTGAAATCCCCAAATTACATCATGATGATCGAATCCCACTTTTCACCACTCTCGGAGGGTACAACCACGGTAATCTGCCTAATCTCTGGTTAGTGGGTCATTCCTTTGCCCATGCCGCAGCCTTGGAGACTTCCGGATTCGTCCTCGCACGACACTGCCCCCACACTTGGAGCTTCAACGCTTGGCGGGAAAGTCGAAATCATCGTCGCGTCGGTGAACCCTATGTCTCCGAACCCCGGACCCTCTCTTCATGGGCAGTTTGTCCTCCGATCATCCACTATGGTTGGTTCTCCGAATTTCTTCCTTGGCCAGCCCAACCTCAATATGCAGCCATCGCTCTGGGCGCCAAGCTATTTTCAGATTTTAACCAATAGCTGCTATCAGTGATTCGCAAACTTCGGACAGAGATTTCACGAAAGCACTACCCTGGGTCTTTAAGAGGTTGGGCCTGCCCTCTGTGTTGCTAATTTTTCTTCATCCGTCCTTCACCTAAGCTGATTCCTTCATTCCTCCTTAGGAGCATTGTTTCCTAGGGTTGCCGCTAAAGGAGCTGCTGAACGAATTACTTGAGCAATGGCAAAAGAGAAAGGCGCAGGGCCGGGCGGAGTACGCCCTGGCCATGCGAAGCTGAGCCAACCTGCCTATTGCCTTTCCTTCGAAGTCGTCCTGAAAGAGATTGGTACGGACATTGACGAAGGGTTGACCAAAGACGAGGCCACCCACCGCCTTCAGCAGTACGGCCAGAACAAACTTGATGAAGGCGAGAGCGTCTCCATCATCAAGATTCTCGTGCGCCAGGTGGCCAACGCAATGATGCTAGTTAAGCGGCCCACTTTACTTTCTTGTTGAATTTTTCTTGCATAAGAGCTCCCAGAGTCTGATCCAATTCTATGTTGACAGGTCCTGATTCTGGCTATGGCGGTCAGTTTCGGAATTCAATCCTGGATTGAAGGTGGTGTTATTGCCGCTGTCATCGTTTTAAACATTGTCGTCGGCTTTTTCCAAGAGTATGCAGCTGAAAAGACGATGGAGTCCTTACATAACTTAAGCTCTCCCACTGGAACTGTTACTAGAGGCGGCGAAACCTTTTCGATTCCGTCCACTGACATTGTCCCTGGCGATATGATTGAATTGAAAACCGGCGACACCATTCCCGCGGACGTCCGGTAAGTACTTGCCGTCCCCTGCGTTTGCCCCTCGAAAGGTTGCCATATTGGCCGCTAGATAGACCTAATCTGACATACTGCAGGCTGGTTGAAGCCGTGAACTTTGAGACCGATGAAGCACTGCTGACCGGCGAGTCTCTGCCCGTCCAAAAGGAGTGCAACTCTACCTTCAAAGAAGATACTGGCCCCGGAGATCGGTTGAATATCGCCTATAGTTCCAGTACAGTCACACGCGGCCGTGCTCGAGGTGTGGCCGTCAATACCGGCATGGCGACCGAAATTGGATCAATCGCTGCTGCCCTCCGTGCTACTAACAGCAAACGTCGTCCAGTAAAGCGAGGCCCGGGCGGCGAGACCAAAAAGCGCTGGTATGTCCAGGCATGGACACTGACCGGAGCTGACGCAGTTGGCCGCTTTCTTGGAGTCAACGTGGGCACTCCATTACAGCGTAAGCTGTCTAAACTTGCAATCCTGCTGTTCGGCATTGCTGTACTCTTTGCCATTATTGTGATGGCAGCCAATCTGTTTTCCAGTGACAACGAAGTTATCCTTTACGCCGTGGGGACTGGTCTCTCTATGATCCCTGCGTGCTTGGTGGTTGTCCTTACGATTACTATGGCGGTCGGTACCAAGCGCATGGTCGAGCGAAACGTTATTGTTCGCAAGTTAGACTCGCTCGAGGCACTTGGAGCAGTCACGAACATCTGTTCCGACAAAACTGGTACCTTGACTCAGGGAAAAATGGTAGTTAAAAAGGCCTGGATCCCCTCGCGCGGTACATACTCTGTCGGTAACTCGAACGAGCCTTTCAATCCAACTACTGGAAATGTGACTTTTACTCCCGTACCGCCTCTCGAGGTTGTGGATGAGAAGGAAGGCCCCACGGTCGAGAACGTCGAAGGTCTGGTTGATGGCAACCGTCCTCTTGAAGATTTCCTGGACGTTGCATCCATGGCCAATCTATCTCACGTCTTCAAATCGGAGGAAGGCGAATGGCATGCACGAGGCGAGCCGACTGAGATTGCCATCGAAGTATTCGCCTCCCGCTTCAACTGGAACCGAGACCGATGGACAAAGGGCTCAAAGGCCGTGTGGCACCAGAAGGCAGAATTTCCGTTTGATTCAACCGTGAAGAAGATGTCCGTGATCTTCAGCAGAACGAAGCCAGATGGTGAGAAACAGGACATGATCTTCACCAAAGGCGCCGTCGAGCGAATTATAGATTCCTGCACAACCGTTATTTGGGATCAGGAATCCTCTACCCCCGTACCACTGACTGACAAAATGCGCGAGAAGATTCTCCAGAACATGGAAGAGCTTGCGAAACTAGGCCTACGTGTTTTGGCTCTCGCACATCGACCATATAAGGAGGAATCTTCTTTTCTTGAGGGCTCTAACATCAACCGCGACGAGATTGAAAAGGGCCTCTGCTTCCTTGGTCTTATTGGGTTGTATGACCCTCCACGTCCCGAAACCGCGGGCTCGATTGCGGCCTGCTACAGGGCTGGTATCACGGTGCACATGGTGACTGGTGATCACCCTGGAACTGCCAAGGCAATTGCCCAGCAAGTGGGCATTTTACCTGCAGAGATGTCAGCAGTCGGTGCTGATGTGGCTGATGCCATGGTCATGACTGCTGCTCAATTCGATCAACTCTCTGATGATGAGATTGATAATCTCCCCACTTTACCACTGGTCATTGCCCGCTGTGCTCCTCAGACAAAAGTTCGCATGATCGGCGCATTGCACCGACGTGGTCGATTCGCAGCCATGACTGGGGATGGCGTGAATGACTCTCCATCCCTAAAACACGCGGACGTAGGTATCGCCATGGGTCAAGCAGGCTCTGACGTCGCAAAGGACGCATCAGACATCATCCTTACGGATGATAACTTTGCATCTATCCTAAATGCTATCGAAGAAGGCCGCCGCATCTTTGATAACATCCAAAAGTTTGTCCTGCATTTGCTCGCTGAGAATATCGCCCAGGCTTGTACGCTGTTAATTGGATTGGCCTTCAAAGATCAGGACTCAAAGTCTGTGTTCCCCTTGGCTCCTGTTGAAATCCTCTGGATCATCATGATCACCTCTGGAATGCCTGACATGGGTCTCGGCATGGAAATCGCGGCACCAGATATTATGGACCGCCCGCCACAAGCAAAGCAAGGTATCTTCACCTGGGAGGTTATCGTTGATATCCTCGTCTATGGCTTCTGGACCGCAGCACTCTGCCTTGCAGCCTTCAGTCTGCGTATGTGGGGCTTCGGCGACGGCAATCTAGGCAGTGGCTGCAACCGCGAGTACTCTGACCAATGCGAGCTCGTCTTCCGCGCTCGCGCAACCACATTCGTCTGCCTGACCTGGTTCGCGCTCTTCCTCGCCTGGGAAATGGTCAATCTGCGCCTCTCGTTCTTCCGCATGCAGCCCGATAGTGAGAAGTACTTTACGCAGTGGATGTACGATGTATGGCGCAACAAGTTCCTCTTCTGGTCTATCATGGCTGGGTGGATTACTACCTTCCCTATCTTGTATATTCCTGTGCTGAACACAGTTGTTTTCAAGCATACGGGTATTTCGTGGGAATGGGGTATTGTCTTTGTCGAGGCGATTCTGTTCTTTGCTGGTGTTGAGGTGTGGAAGTGGGTAAAACGAGCGTACTTTCGCCGTGAGAAAAAGAAGGTACAAGATCAGAGTGCGAGGCCGATGGGGGACCCGAGCAGCTACACTGAAGATGCCTAACCATTGCTCTCCCTCGCTCAAGCTCGATTTGAATGGGAGCCGGGGATACTGTCATTACTGGATCTGGCGATGTGTTATTCGGTTACAGACTCATTGGTACCTAACTGTTTTTTTTCGGCAGACGCGTTGTGGAGTCTATTGGGGGGGGGGGGGGGGTAGATGGAGGGATGAGGTTAGCCTTGTTAATGGATCGGGAGGGAGCGGTTGGATTTGTGTTCTGGGGGATAGATAGGGTAGTCAGGGTAGATATAGTTTTAGAGGAATAGTAGCAGATTGCGTTGTGAACAATGAACTTTCTTGGTATTTGACATGACGTTTACCAGAAAGTCTTAGAGCTGGCGGCACTTGGAATCATGCCCTCTTTAAGTAAATCAGCGCTGCAATAGCTACCCACCATAACTCTTGCTAAACTCTCGCAGAAACTTCTTTCAGGGGTCAGAAACCGAATATCCCCCAGTCGGTATACGGTTGCGAAAATCAGTCCCAACACAGGGCTATTCACACTTCTCAAAGTAGATTTTATAGTTTCTCTTCCTCAGTGCCCACCAGAAACTTTGGAAAGCTCCTCTTATCTGCTACATTTCACTGTTGGCTTTTGTAGATGAACGTTCTCCACTAGCGCCAAAAAATCCTAGAAATCTTTACGACAGGCCGAAAATAACGGTAAACTTTCGCAAGCAACCGAAGAGAGGGGTTCTCCGCCGCACTCCTCAAATGACTGCTGCCTGGGGACGCCATTTCGGACGAGATTTGCGAAGGGAAAAAGAGCAGATGTGTCTATTTTCGCCAAGACTAGCGTGTTTCCGGTGGGGCACTGCCAACTGTACCATGTGATGCAGGGAAACCTCACTATTCTCAACCATCACTGCAGCGTTTGCGCAAGCATTCACATCCTCTAGCACTCGAGAGAAAGTCAACCAGAAGAGAAGTCAGCCGCTTGAAAGGCATGGTCTCCTCGCCTCCAGAAGAGACCGACTTACCCACGGACGATTTTTGCTGCCCAGCGAGGCGGGCGAAACCAATCTCTCACAATACCTGTTACACTGAGAAAGATGGTGGACAGTTTATCTACTCAAGTACTCTCGAGCCTTCAAAGAGGTCTTATATTTACCTTTCGTAAAAGACGTGCCTAGTTTGGAAAAGCTCTGGAGGGTGAGGATCGGTCCGGCCATCATCGGCCAGAAATCGCCATTTGAGCAGGATGCGTGTGTGTTCGAGTTGGTTCTCAGAATACGAGCACAAAGATTACCAACATGATTGAGACGCCTTGGAAGCATAGCTGCCGAATTTCGAAGCGATTCGTACTCAAAGCGCTGCACGCAATCGCCTTGAAAATAACCAATAACACCGTAGGTTGACAGCACGAGGGCTCGGCAACTGATACACTATATAGGGCCTCATTCCAGCACATCCGCCGGCTGTCTCAGTTGATTCGAAGTAATATAGGAAGAGTGCAAGATGGTCGAGGAACTCGACACAAACAAGATCAAAGACTGGCGTTCAATCACTACGCTTGTTGTTTTTGTCCTCGCCAGTAAGTACCTATGATCTGTATCCTGCTCGGTACCTGACAAGCTGCTCTTGTTTAGATGTTGTCGTCATCTTTCCCTTCCATATACCCCTCTATCTTCCTCGATGCCTTCTCAATACTGCTTTAGACACTCTCAGTACCTGGAGAGTGATCAATGAGCGTCAACGTGATCAGGATGCTGGCCGTTTCGTTCGCATATACTTTCCCTTCAATTTTGTGACAGTACCTTTGATTGCCGACCTATTGCTCCTGGCGGTTTCGGCGATTGGGCGCAAGGAGGTGTACGAGGGGACTATCAAAGCCGACAACATATCTCCTATCGATATTATGGTCTTCTTTCTCAGTCTTGCATACATCGCTATCTCCATCGATGCCTCTGGCTGTATTCGCTATCTGGCATTTAAAGTACTACAAAAAGGTGGTAAGGTTGGGCATAGACTTTATTTCTATCTCTATGCATTCTTCTTTGTTCTTGGAAGCTTCATCGGAAATGATCCGATTGTTTTGTCCGGCACTACCTTTCTTGCTTACATGATCCGTGTGTCCAGCAATATTTTGCATCCTCAAGCGTGGATATACGCCCAGTTTGCGGTCGCCAACATCGCTTCCGCAATCCTGGTCACCTCCAATCCCACGAATCTCGTGCTCACGAGCGCCTTTGAAATCAGATTTATCGATTACACGGCGAACATGATTGTCCCAGTTGTAATTACTGCCATCGTTCTGTTCCCCTTTTTGCTATACATTATCTTCGCAGACGAATCGTTGGTCCCACTATCAATCGAAATGCACGAGCTGCCGGAGGAAGCGAAGAACAAAAGCCCAGTGAACCCTAACATCCCTAAAAGGGGAGGCATCGATAAAGTGCAGGGGAACGAGGCAGCAAGCAGCGAGGACGGCAAGCTGTTATCGCTCGAGGAAATCCTGAACCCTTTTCTTGATAAACGTGGAGCAGCTTTTGGTATAGTCATCATGGCTGCGACGCTCATCACTGTTTTGACGCTTGATGCAGCAAACCAGGGTCACGCGCAACCTGTTTTCTGGGTGACCTTGCCAGCTGCATTTGTCCTATTCTGCTGGGATATAGCAAATGGATGGCTTCATCGCCATGAGACACACGAGATTGCACGCAGGCGCCAAGAAGAGGTGGGGCGCATGCGCGCTGACCGGGTTGTGGGGGGTAGCGAATTAGCGGAAGACAGACGGAAGCCCCAGTTGACCGGGGCGCATGTTACTCCATCATCTGGCATTCTCGACCGAAGAAACCGTGGGACCCCAAGCGCGCCATCTACCATCTCGATGAATAACCAGCTACCTCACCAACAGTCGCTCCCGAGTAACGTGAGCACTCTCGACGAGGAGCAGGAATCAGTTCGCTCGAACCTGAGTCCCCTACCATTGAACCCGGGTGGCCCTAGGGGCGCACAGGCGAGTGGAAGACTGCGACCATGGTCAGAACAGCAGGATCTCCCTGGTGAACAGGAACCGGAGAAAGCCACACTTCAATCACTAGCCATGAACGGCTATCAATGGCTTCAGATGACTTTTCCTACAGCAACGGCTGTAGCATCGCGTATGCCCTTTACGCTTGTTCCTTTTTCCTTTGCCATGTTCGTCCTCGTGCAAGCTCTGGTCGCGAAAGGGTGGGTTGAGGTCTTCGCGTATGGCTGGAACCATTGGGTAACCCGTACCGGGACGGTGGGGGCGATTGGAGGAATGGGATTTCTATCCGTTATACTCTGCAATGTGAGACTATTAGCTATACGCAGTCATTTGCTCAGCTGACCTGTCTTAGTTCGCTGGTACAAATATAGGTACTGCCATCCTTCTTTCCCGCATGGTGCAGACGTGGCAGGCTATCCATCTCGCCAATGGTACACCTATCAGCGACCGCACATTCTGGGCTACCGTCTATAGCATGGCGCTTGGGGTCAACTACGGAGCGTTCAGCTGCGCGTTGAGCGCCTCACTGGCAGGACTATTATGGCGCAACGTCCTTGCACAAAAGCATATCAAGATCCGGGATCTAGAATTTGCTAAGGTAAATCTGCCTATTATTGGAATATCGATGGCAGTTGGATGCACAGTGATAGTAGGCGAGGTATATATTATGCGAGAGAATACCCCCTATAATCCTTGATGACGTTCCGAGATTTCTTTGACTAGCAAGTTTGATAAATGACTTCAGGCGAGATGGGAAGATGCTATGTTGGTGCTCATCTATATATGTACCCAGTATTTTGCATTTAGCCTCCGCCAACCAATCTAGTCAGTTGAGATACCACTATGTGGGCCTGACTCTTTAGCTTTTGTTCGTATTTTTTTCCCCAAGTAGTATTCAAGCATATTCCAGAGTATCCGCGTTTATCACCAGGCAGGAGCAACGACTCCGTACCAACACAACCCAAGCACAGCACCTAGCAAAATAGCCGCTGCAGGTGGAACCTTAAACCACGCACTCTCAGCATAAGTAACAGCGGCGACAACAACCCACCAGGGCTCCTTTGCCAGGCTTTGCCCATTACGTTCCCCGGGGCTCAAATACCCTATTTCCCAAAGCCGGTACACAGCCGTAAAAACTAATCCTACAGCCGATGCATTCACACCGCGAAGGAAATCGATCACATACTTCTGCTTTCGTAGAACACGCCAGAATGACTGAATCGCGATAGCGAGAGCGATTCCAGGGAAGAATATCCCTAATCCACCGAGGAATGCACCAAAGACTGTCGGGTAGGATGTAGTTCGAAGGGCGAGTGCACCAAGAAAAACAGCAAAGTTAAAGTTTGGGCCAGGGAACGCCTGGATGATAGCGAGGCCGATTAAGAAGTCTCGACTGGAGACCCAGCCTGGGTCAACAACGTAGGAACGGAGTAAGGGGATGACAACTGGGCCACCGCCAAATATCACAGTGCCGGCGAGGTACATATTTGCGAAGAGATCAAGGGCCAAAGGGGGTAGTGAAACTTTGGCTCTGGAGACAAGTATGGCGGTAAAGGACACTGCGGGTTCTGGATTAGCTCACGTGCATCATCATTCCAAATCCACAATGGGACATACCAAAGAAGAAAACAACAATCATAATCCCAACACGGATACGAATCACATGGTCCTGTGACAGCCCTTCCCTTCCTTCTGAAGCCTGGGTATTAGTTTGTTGTTGCGGCAAAGCCCCCGTATCTGGTTTTCTCATCCGCAGCATCTCCATTCCCGGCTCCTGAGCTGAATTCCTTGCAGCCGTATCCCCCAAGCCCGTGGAAACCGGGGGATCACCTTCCGGCTCGGGCTGCCGATTCCTATTTTTCCACGCACTCTTCGCTCTCAGAATTTGCTGATACACCAACCCATCCCACAGCACAGTAGCAACACCACCAGCAACCATAAGAATAGGGAAATACCAAAGTGCGCTATAACAGAGGCCAGCACATGCGCCAAAGATTACAAGGATTCGTGAAATTTTATCACGGATGGCCTTTTCAGCTAGCTGGACAGCAGCAAGAGCAATAATGCCTACGGTTGAGGCATTTAGGCCGGAGAGAAGAGCGTAGACTGGAGCGGGCAGTTTTTCATCGATCCGTTGCACGCCAAGAGAGAGTGCATACATGCCGATTGCGCCGGGGAGACTAGCGGATTAGTAAGTACATTACCTCAAATCACAAGAGCTGCATAAAAGTATACACATACGACCAGAAGAAAAATGCAAGCAAGGCCGGGATAAACCCCGCGTGGAGCAAAGCCAAGCAAAACAACATCTTTGTTGACCCTGGTCCTGGGAGACCTTGACATATGGCGAAGAGTTCTTGGTACTACACCGATTAGTCCCACAGTATACTATTCAGATAAAGAGTACCTACCGTCTGTTCATCAACCCACTTTTCCTTCTCGACGAACCGCGCGTGAAAGATCTGGAAATGAACTGGCGGTCCCCCGAACGACGTGAATCCCAGATACCAGGTATGCCGAACGACTTCGCTCAAGCGACTGGATAGCGGCTCTTCCGCAACTCCAGGATTGGTTGGTCCGGCATGACTGCGCCGGATTTGATATAGTGCTCGTAGGGACGAGACGAGTCGCGACTGATTAAGGAGGAGCATTTTAGATTGTCCACGAATAAACCACCAAGAGTCACAGATTTTACGAAGGTAAAGGGACCGAGAATCAACCAGGATGAACTTAGATATAAATAAGTATTGTAATATGGCTGATTTTAAGGTTCGAATCAACTCTGACATTTATCCAATACGGAGTTGGTGACTGTCCACATGGCCGCCAAGGCTAAGCTTGAGTAACATCTTGGCATTGTAGATGTCACTGCTAAGGTCTAATTGGTTATGAATATTCGGACTCCTTTTTGGGTTAGACTCCTAAAAAAAATCCTCGTTGGTCTGTCTCGAGTGACCTCCACACCCCCCCCTCCAGCGCCAGGAGAAGGTGATCAACAAGCTCCTCGTTTCAGCTGCCAAGGTGCCAAGAATCGCTCCCAGTGACGCTCAAGGAGGCATCGCATTGCCGTTCTCGTCTCGATCTCGTTGCGCACTGACTTCCAGATTTCGTTTATGGATTGTTTCCTACTTGTTTTGCGTCTCATGTCAAGCATGGAAAGAATGTAGCGACGCCAAGGAAGGGCGTGTGTATTGTTTTCACTGACGATGTGGATTGATACTTAAACTAGCCTATACCCTCTCCTGTTCGACTATATATACAATACGTTTCGGGAATTTCTCGGTCAGTTGCCGACCGTGAGCAGCAACCAGATACTCGGCAAACCTGACGGAGCTGCCCAGCTGCGACCGGTTTTGTACACAGTGCCAAGGTCTCCACGCCGCAATCCCGGAACCATCAATGGTTGAGCCGCGCGGTGTATCCAAGGGCGACCCATCGACGGATGCAACGATGATGTAACCGGTCCCTGTGAACTGCCCCACCAAGGGAAATTTTCTTATCTTTTCATGGCGTGAACAGCCAGGGACATTCCGGTGTAGTTGTGCCCATATCGATAGCAGTCAAGTTTGTGCCAGATTGCCGAGACTCACATGGCGGGTGGCTTCGTGCAGTATCATGAACCGAGCAGTATGACCCCCATCGCAGGCAACGGAACCGCAAGCTAACGAGTGCAGTCGTTCAAATCCTAGTGATCATCTCGTTCTTTCTTTTTCTGTCGCTGGCCGAATGGCTATCGGCTAGGATTATTCGCGCCGGCATCATCGGCCAAATCGCGGTCGGCATCATCTATGGAAAACCGCTGGCCGACATCCTTGAACTTGAGTGGCAGCATACCTTTATCGCTCTCGGTTATGTCGGTCTGATCCTGATTATCTTCGAGGGTATTACCCCATCGGCAGGCTAGTCTGCACAGATTGCTAACCCACTCCAGGCGGCCTTGGTGCGCGCATAGATCTTCTCAAGCAGAATTTTGTGCTTAGCATGATCGGAGCTGCGACAGGAGTGTGCTTCCCGATTGGTCTCTCGTACCTATTGCTCTACCTTGGCTTTGGGTATGGAGCCGTCGAGACCTTTATCATTGGGGCGGCGTTGTCCGCCACTTCGCTAGGTACGAAGTCGGCCGATGTAGTGAAACTCGAATATCTAACCAGGAGCAGGAACGACATTCGCAGTCATATCTTCAGCGTCACGCACAGTCGACCTCGGTCAAACCCGCGTCGGCTCCGTTCTAGTCAGCGCAGCCGTCATTGACGACGTCGTGGGGCTCGTCATGTCGAGGTTATTCCCATTTCACCTCCCTCATTGATCTGGCACTAATCGCAACAGCGTGATCTCCGACCTGGGCCGCTTGAATTCTGGCTCATCCGTAAACCTAGGCTGGCTGATTGGCCGCCCCATCGTGGCCTCCGTCGCAATGGCAATTGTCACACCTATCGTCACAAAGTATATCTTCGCGCCGTTGTTTCGCAAGTACATCGAATATCACTTCGCGCGATACGACCACATCTCCAACCTTGTCCTCATGATACTCGTCCTGTGTGCCTTCATCTCCATCGCCGCATACGCCGGGACATCCGTACTTTTCGGGGCTTTCCTCGCAGGAACCTTCCTCACATACATCCCGAGCAAGCACCCAGAGGCGCCGTTCGTAGTCACGAGTCGCGAGGAGGGCGAGCGAGAGGCGCACAAGTCTCCGACGTTCGTGCATACCTTCGAGCGATACCTGGTTGACGTGCAGAAGTATCTGATGGAGCCGCTGTTCTTCGCGAGTGTAGGGTTTGCGATTCCGTTTGTGCAACTTTGGACGGGCATGAGGATTTGGCGTGGAGTGTTGTTTACTCTGCTGATGGTCTTTGCGAAGGTTAGCTTTCCACTCATCGATTATAAGCTGACTACACACCTTCTAACGATGATTTTAAGTTCATTGTTGGGATATGGGTCATCATCTGGCAAGCACTTTTTAACTCAAAGGGCCGGAAGCAACTGTCGCGCGGCCAAAAGAAAACTCAACGTAAACAACCACAGGACGAGGAATCGCATACCCACGAGGCTACCACAAATTCCAGGGACAACGATGTGTCCCAGACAGGGTCCTCCGAGAAGCAGCCTCCCTCACAGCTCAAATTGTCTCACAAATCCACCCGCACAGTCTGGCTCTCCGGCCTCCTGCTCGGCTCTGCGATGGTCGCGCGCGGGGAAATCGGCCTCTTGATAATCGAGATCGGATACAATGAGACCTCATACGTCACGGAGGACGGGTTCATCACAGGCGTGTGGGCGATTCTGCTTAATACGATCATCGGGCCTGTTAGCGTAGGGTTGCTCGTCAAGGCATACGGAAAGCGGATCGGGGAAGGTGAATGGGGGTTGCAGAAGGCTGAGGGTGAGAGGGGTGCCGACAACAATGGTCACCACGCAGAGGGTGGTGAATCTGCTGCTTGACAGCAATAGTGGCGAGTTGAAGCAGGTACGATCGAGGAGCTGTGACCATGTTGCAGTGATGCAAATCAGAGATCGAAGGTTACTTCCCCAAGGAGTGGCCCCGGTACCTGAGACAAAGAACAGGGTCGAGGGTTTGGCAGGAAGGAGGGCAAGGCCAGCAATACTTACGAAGCCTTAAGAGACTTCCAGCGTCTGCTCAAAGATCAACATATTGATGCTTAATCGCGGGGATTATTGAGTGGAGCCCAGTCAAGTGATTACATGACAGGTTGTTTGGGAATCGTCTTGCTCTGGATTCCTAGCTAGGTTTGAATCGCACAAGAGTATCGCCACAAGCCTGGAGCTCTACTGGGGGGATTGTGAGATTGTGAGATTGCGAGATGGTAGTGGGTTTCCAATGTTGTGAGCCAAAGGGGTTCCACGTCTGCGCAGTAAGGAAGGTTATTTTGAGAGTTAGGGAATGCTAAAGTGAAATTAGAAATCGTAGCGAATGTAGTAATAATTAGCGACGTCTGTATTCGAGATAAAATAATAACGAACATCTCTAATTGCCGTCTGGTAGGGGCAACATTCATCATTGTTTCGGACCTGAGTGAGCTTCTGGACGACCGCGTCATCGACCGCGTCAAGTGCGGGTCGGCTCTTCACATCCTTCCACGGTCCCATTTGCTGGACTACTCTCCTCGCCGATCTTGCTCCATCCGCACGATCGTATGCCTTCCTTGGCTTGGTGGGTGTCATGACCTGTGCTTGCAATTTCCGTTCCTAGGTGGCGCGACTAGAAAGCTGTTGCTAATCTTAGATATCATTGGATGGCGCTAACGGACACCCGTTACTTCTGGAGAATAAACCATTCCTGACTGATGGGTCCGCTTCCGAGGGGGTAATAATGATTGGACAAAGGCTTCCCTCCCTTAAACCCGGCTCTTTTCTGAAGGCTACAAGTCATCTTTCCCCATTGAGGGGAAAGATGCTTATTTCAACTATTCTATTTATGTGAGCTGCTATTGCCCATGAATTTTAAATAATATACTCAGGGAAGCCTTTATTCCAATTCGTACCATAGACTGCGCGGAAGAACCGACGCTGGAGAGTCACTGGGTTCCTTTGTCCAGGCAGAAGAGCAATCGTACCCCGGACCCTCTTTCACAGGACGACAGGGGGTACGGTACGATACATCAACGCCTGAAAATATATACTTGAAGAGTGAGACAATTAAAGGCGGATAAATATTATTGAAGGGTATTTTTTCGAGGCTCCCAACCCATAATAGCCTGCAAGCGTGGGATCGGGTGTATGTACTCTTCGTAAGCTACGGAAGACTGCGTGCAGTAGAGCGAAGGTGATATGGCTCATAGAGCTAGGTACCCAAATCTGGGAACGGCGATGGGCCGAGGCGGATCACGAGACCGGGCCCTTTACTGTCCCGCGGGGACCATAGTCCGTGGTGGCTCATGAGCCACTGCAGACTGAGAGCCCGCTCAGGTGCCTGGCAACCAACTGGTATCTCAAGGGGCCTGCAACCGAAACTTTGATAAGACATTAATCTTGCTATTGCTTTTGTCCTTAAATGCCGCCGCAAATTCCGCAGATTCCCTGGACGTGTCAGAGGGGGAATTTATTTTCTGCATGGATGAGTGACAAAATAAATATTTCTTAGATGTGGCTGCGTACACTATAGGCGCTGGCCAGTGCCTGCCAAGAGGGCTGGGACCAACTGTGAATCACTCTGAGTCAATCAATCAATTAATCTGGTTGGCTGCGGAAGCTAACCCACAGATTAGCGCGGCCGTCGCGCTCGGGGATGACCCTCACTAAGCTTGTCTTAATGGGGCCGCGGCGGGTAAGTGGCGCTAACATCGCTAGATTATGGTCCTTTGCACATATGTAAATTTGATACTATTTGACCCGCATATAAGTTTGGCCTTTCATTCAAGCATTAACTAATGTTGTCCATGACGATTCTAGAGACTCTTGATAGACTCTACCTACTTCAAATAACATGGATGTATCCAGCCAAAAAGTATCAAGGAGCTTAAAACTACGCAAGAAGATGATTCGCCAGAAGCGCGACCGTCGCAAAAATAGTCTTATAAAGAAATCTTTTGAGTACAGCAACATGTGCGGTGCCGATGTTTGCTTAGGCATACGTATCCGGGAGACCGGCCGAGTACACATCTTTTCGGCTGATTCCTCAGGGTTCTGGGCATTTGTGGGGGTACAGTTGGTATACAGTATCTCCCGAGACGCACGGCTGTTCTTTAAGCTGATTTGTCTAGAAATCTTATTATCCAACTCCAAATCAAGTAACCGACAAGGAGTTCTGCAACTCAAGATGCCAAACTTTGTCAGCAAAGAGCTCTTCGCCTAAAACTACAAATTCTTTGGCTGAATAGCTTAATTAGTCTCTGGCGTACTATAGAGCTTTTTACGATAATTCTTTCCTAACCTAGATCAGATAGTGGCTTTGGGGTTTTATTTCTGAGTTGAGATCTTGCTCTTATTGATGTCTATGTAAATGTTATGGGCCCCTCGTACGAGGTGCCCTAAGAGACAGAACTCGGTCGCTACGCGACCTCGTACGATGACCCACCCTCGCTTACTGCCCTCC